>NC_069082.1:68839968-69139191 GCF_025698485.1 Gossypium arboreum | reverse complement strand
CATATTTTGTGACATCCCTAAATTGACCCTAGCCGAAAGTGGTTTCGGGACCACTAAACCGAGTCATAAAAATAATTAACCATCATAATTGATGCTCATTATATGTATACATGCATGTGTGAAAATTTCATGTTTGATTTTGTTAATTGTAAGTGAATTTTTATCAAATAGGACTTATGTGAGAAAATTTAGAAATGTGCTAGGCAAATGTAAGGTGGCCTATTAATACATGTGGAAGGTGTTGTCCTTGCATGTCAAATTAGCCAAAATGAAGCAAGATGGTCACCATGCTATAGGAAACATGTCTCCAACATGTTAGACTAGTGATGCATGTAGGAAACAATAAAATAAGAAAGTTAGCATTAAAGAAATGGAAAAAGGAAAATGATGATAACAAAAAAAAGAGCTGGATGCTTTCCCCTTGCCGTACATGAGAGAAACAAAAGCAAAGAAAGAAAGAAAAAAAAAAAGTTTTGTTGCTCATCCTTGGTGTCTTGGCTTAATAGAAGAGGGAAATTGATAAAAGGAAGAAAGGAGAAATTTGGTTATGTTTTGTTCTTCTTGTCATGAACTAAAGGAAGAGAAAAGGGGGAGAAGAAGCTAGGTATTCGGTCTTCTACTTGTTTGATTGAGGTAAGTTTTAAGTAAATTCTTTGAGATTTCATAAAATTTAGTTGATGGATAGGTCTTTGATTGAGCCCATGTGTGTATTTAGATCCTTGTGGTGATTTGGCCATTCGGCTAAGGTAGGAAACTTAGAAGATGATTTCTATTCCTTGTGTTTTGTGAGTAGGGAGCTTAGATTAAAGTTGAATAAGGGAATATGTGTATTGAGGATTTTGGTAATATGGAAATTGCCATGAGAGTGTGCATGTGGTCACTTGCCAATGTGGGTGTTAAGGTTAGTAGGTTGGCCTAATTTTTGCATTAGAAACTCATGAACTTGATTTAAATACTTTAAATTTATGGTAGTTAAATGGAATTGAAAGGATCTATTCGACCATAGTAGCTATTGAGGTTTAAGTTTGTGATTCGTTAAATTTGATGATAGGAAGAAAATTGGCTTGTGTATGTGTAGTTGCCAATGTGAATTTGGGTAACCTTTCTTGTAACATTAGCATTTTAAAAGTGGCTAATAGGATTTTTAATGAAAATTATGCCAAGGCCGAATGTATCATGAAATGAATAAAATGCTACATTGTGCTTATATGTATATTCGCCAAGGAAGCATGATATGAAGCTTGATAAGCTTGAAAGACGAATGACCGAATTAGCTATAGGTCATGTAAGGGTTAATTTTATGCATACGTGAGTGTGTGGCATTAGTAGTTAATGGTATTCGGCATTATTTAACTAAGAATTTAAAATGAATGTTTGAAAGTTAAATAGGTCACCCAAGTGACCGAATGTGTTAAAAGCAAAATATGGTTGCCGTATGTGTGTGTTTGATTGAGAAGTAAATTTGTTTGATTTAGCTCAAGAACTCAAAGGATCAAAGTTGGACAAGGGGAAAGACAAAGTAATTGAATAGCCGTTGAAGACGCATGATAACATCCGAGGTAAGTCATAAAGCATATATTTGGTATTGATTTAAATGATCATAATATATATGCAATTGTGTTTAATGAATTGATGTGTAAGTGGAAATGTATGTGTATGGAATGATGCCATCGTTGAATGTATAAAGGTAGTAAAATGCATAAAGTATTGGTCTTGGCACTAAGTGTGCGGGTATAAATGGACACGGTGACAAGATTGGCACTAAGTGTGGGTTTAAAATTTGTACAGCACTAAGTGTGCGAATTTGATTATATAGCACTATGTGTGCGAGCTGATTATATAGCACTAAGTGTGCGGACTTATTATATGCTTTTGCATCACTATTGGCACTGAGTGCGATATTATCGAGTTGATCACGGACAGCGGATCGGTAAGTACCTTGAGCTCATGACGAATAGGTAATACGCTCATGCTTGGGGTTGAATTTGGTAAGTTTTAAATCTATGTGATGATTGAAATTGTATGGTTGTGCTGGAAAATGAGTTAATGTGTAAAATGCTTGATTACCTTGTTGTGTAGAATATGAAATGTGGATGTATGAATTGGTACGAGATTGGACCGAAAGGTCCGAGGTATTATGGTATAGATTCGATATGGACGAGTACCTAGCCTCATTTGTTGTACATGTAGTAGTAACTTTATCGCTGGATTGACGAATGCTTATGACTTACTGAGTTGTAAACTCACTCGGTGTTTTCTTGTCACCCATTTTAGGTCTCTTGGACTCGTATTGTTATGTGTTCTCGGAACCGTGCTTGAAGTCATCACACCGGCTGAAATCTTGTGGTATTGTTTTTTTGTTGTTGAAGAACATTTGGCATGTATAGGCTATTATATTTTGTCGAATTGTGGGTTGTAAACTTTAAGCCATGTGAAATGGCCTATGTGGTCGTCGAGTGGGATGCTAGAACCTATAGCCACGAGTCTTAGAAACTCAAATTTTGTTAAGGTGGCCATAATTTGTGTCATGTATGATGGATGATTAAGGCCAAGGAAAATTCATGAAATTGGCATAGTCTACTGCAGTAACTGTTGCGGACAGCAGCAGTGAGATGAGATTGAAAAATCACTAAAAATAGTATAAGTAGAATTAAATAGTGAGTAAATTATGGAACTGATCCTTGATGAATCTATTTTTATATGGACGAAACGAAACGACCATATGAGCAGTATACTGGGAGATATTAAAGTTCTCGTGAGACAGGGCCAGAACGATTTCTGGGTCCCTGTCGCGACTTTGAAAATTTACCATAAATTATCCAGAAAGAATTAGGAGTCATGCCTTATATTTACAGATTCCATTTTGAGTCTAGTTTCATTAGAAACAAACGGCACCAGTATTAAAGCCCTGTACAGAAAGATATTCAAGTTGTAACGCGCGGAGGTCAGAGCAGTCGATCCCTGTAACATGGGTGACTTTAACTAATAAACTGTACCAATTGGCCCAACCAAAAATTCTAAAAATAAATCCATGGATGGGTATATGAGTCTAAATTCAGGGAAAATTTACGAAAGCAGTTTCCGAGTTTTGGAACTCGAGATATGATTTTTAAGGCGACGGTAACGCAGTTTTCCAGCCTGTCCAGAAATGCCAAATTGGTCGGTACTTTAAGAGGATTTGTCTCGTTAACCCCTCGTGTCCGACACCGGCGTCGGTCACGAGTTAGGGGTGTTACAATTTTATTGGTATCAGAGCTATGGTTTAGTCGGTTCTAGGACCACCATAGCGCGTGTGAGTCTAGCTATACATGCCAAATTGATAGTGCTTAATAATGTGATGACTTCTGACGGTTGAAATTTTTGTTTTGATTAGCGATGAACCCGGTAGAGAGACCCTTGGCGGATGACGTTGAAAGTGTAGCGGCTGCTCTCGCTAAGGGACACCGCTGTTGAGCCTCAATCATCCGCGAATAATCAAAATGAAGGCGAAACAAGCCTTCTTCACTATGATGAATGAGTGGGTCGCGTAATATGCCCAACCAACCCGGCTGTCCAACCATTCCGAATTTAAATACTCCACCCCAAGAGCCCGCAATGCCTCCAATTCATCGATCCTGTGGAGGCCGAGTAAACCACCGTGGACTTGATTAGGAAGCGTAAATGAGGAGTTCAAGGCCATAGTTACCGATGATGCCGAAAAGGCCGAAGTTCGCTCGATAACACCATTAGAGTGTTAGATGAATCGTCATGCACACCGATTTAATGTCTTAAGTGTGCTATATCCTTGTTAAGAGACTCACTTACTATTGGTGGAGGACTTTAATTTCCATAGTCCCAAATGAACGAGTTACTTGGGATTTCTTCCAATCCAATTTCGAAAGAAATACATTAGTCAACGGTTCATCGATCAAGCGTAAGGAATTCTTGAACTCAAGCAAGGCCGATGATCAGATCTCAATACGAACATGAGTTCGTAAGACTTAGCTCGGTATGCTCTGGAGTGTGTGGCTGATGAGGTTGCGATGTGCAAAAGATTTGAAGAAGGATTGAATGAAGAGTTAAAGTTACTAGTGGGAATTTTGGAGATAAAGGAGTTCGTGACACTAGTCGAACGAGCTCTCAAGGCGAAGAACTTGGGAAGGAGAAGAAGAAGGCTGAATTTGAAGCAAGAGATTACCGTAAAAGATCGATGAGTAAAGCTCCGCTTCTCTGGTAAAGAGGTTCGTGGAGGACACCAGAAGTCGAGGACGATCATGGAATTTCCATTAGAGCCCGACCATTGATTTGGACTTTGAGCTACTTCAGTAGCTAGTGTGGGCAATAATCGCCAAGAGAGACCCGAATGCCCCAATGTGGAAGACGACACCTAGGTGAATGTTGGGGTAAGTCTGTTAATAGGGCCTGTATGGATGCGGTTCAAGGACCACTTCATTAGGGATTGCACGGAGCTAGATGAGAAGAATAAGATGCAAGGTGCGTAGATCTAGTGGGCTGACAGCTAGAGGTAGACCCCGAGGGTTTCAGGAGGTAGGGTGGTAATCGAGGGAGCCACCGACACGGCTGTTCGATCCGAGACCCGAGCTCCTGCTAGAGCATATGCCATCCACGCACGAGAGGAGGCATCCTCCCCGACGTTATCACCGTACTTTTACTCTCTTTGATACTAGTGTGATTGCATTGATTGACCCCTCTACTCATTCATATGTATGTGAAACTTTAGCATCCAAGAAGACTCCACCGTTGAGTCTATCGAGTTCGTAATTCGAGTGTCAAACCCTTTGGGTCAATACGTATCGTTGATAAAGTGCAAGAGATGCCCCTAATAATTCGAGAATCCTATTTTCCGGCCGATCCGATGCTTTTACCATTTAATGAATTCGATGTTATTCTTGGTATGGATTGGTTGATCAGACATGATGCAAAGGTGGATCGCAAAAGGAAAACCATTGATTTGAGGAGTGCAAATAATGAGGTAGTCCGAGTCGAGTCATCGATTTAAAAGGAGCGCCAAATGATAATATCTTCTATGACCGCTCGAGGTATGTGAAAAGGGGTGTGAAACATACCTTATGTATGTGTTTGGAAGTAAAGAGACGGAAAGGAAACTCGAATCCACCAGATGGTTTGTGAGTATTCAGATGTTTTTCCGAGGAGTTACCTGGATTGCCACCGTTCGAGAAGTGGAATTCGCATCGGTTGTACCGTACTACGCCGATTTCAATAGCCCCGTATCGTATGGCATTAATCTAATTAAAGGAATTGAAGGTTCAACTGCAAGAATTGACGGATAGAGGTTTCGGCCGACCGAGTTTTTTCTCCATGGGGCGACTGTATTGTTTGTGAAGAAGAAGGACGGAACCATGAGGTTGTGCATCGACTATCGTCAACTCAATAAAGTGACGATAAAGAATAAATATCCATTGCCACGAATTGACGATTTGTTTGATCAATTAAAGGAGCCTCTGTTTTCAAAGATAGATTTGAGGTCTGGGTACTATCGGCTTGAGGGTCCCAGAATCGGACATACCCAAAACCGCTTTTAGAACGAGGTATGGTCACTACGAATTCTTGGTGATGCCGCTTGGGCTCACTAATGCCCTCGGTGTTTATGGATTTAATGAATAGAATTTTCGTGCCATACTTGGATCGGTTCAGAGTTGTATTTATCGATGACATTTTGGTCTATTCGAGAGATGAAACCGAGCATGCTGAACACCGAGGCTAGTGTTGCAAATCTTACGAGATAAGCGCTTATACGCAAAGTTCAAGAATGTGAATTTTGGTTGAAAGAGGTTAGCTTTTTGGGGCACGTGGTGTCCGTGACGGTGTCGTGGGTGGACCCAACAAAATTCGCCATAGTCGATTGGAAACCACCAAGGAATGTTACCGTTAGAGCTTTTGGGGCTTGCACATTATTACCGACGATTTGTAAAAGGTTTCGACGATAGCCACGCCAATGACAAAGCTACTCAAAAGGATGTTAAGTTTGAATGGACGGAGAAATGTCGAAAAGTTTCATCAACTCAAAGCTTATTTGATCGAAGCCCCAATTTAGTGCAACCCTAATCGGGCAAAGAGTTTGTCATTTATAGTGACGCATCCCTACTTGGTTTGGGTTGCGATTGATGCAAGAAGGGCGAAGTTGTGGCCTATGCGTCGAGGCAACTAAAGCCACATGAGAAAATTATCCCACCCATGATCTCGAATTGGTCGCCATCGATTCGCTTTAAAGATATGGCGACATTACTTATTTGGTGAGAAGTGCCATGTGTATTCGGATCACAAAAGTCTCAAATATTTGATGACCCAAAGAGACTTAAATCTGCGACAAAGGCGATGGCTCGAGTTGTTAAAGGATTATGAGCTCGTCATTGATTATCACCCGGGAAGGGCTAATGTGGTTGCGGATGCCTTAAGCCGGAAATCACTATTTGCTTTGCGAGCGATGAATGTACACTTGTCTATCCTACCCGACAATGTGTTAGTAGCTGAATTGAAAGCCAAACCATTATTGATACGTCAAATTCGTGAAGCTCAGAAAGTCGACGATGAGTTGGTTGCAAAACGGGATGAGTGTGTTCGAACAAGGACTCGAATTTCAAATCGATGATGACGATTGTTTGAGGTTCAAGGGTCGTCTGTGTCCCAAAGAATTCGAACTTATTCCAATAATTTTGAACGAAGCCCATTGTAGCCGAATGGCAATCCACCCGGGGAGTACGAAGATGTACAATGACCTGAAACGCCAATTTTGGTGGCCCGGTATGAAACGAGACATTTCTGAATTTGTTTCAAGGTGTCTGATATGTCAACAAGTGAAAGCGGAACATCAAGTGCCATCGGGATTACTTCAGCCGATCATGATACCCGAATGGAAATGGGATCGAGTAACAATGGACTTTGTGTCCGGGTTACCATTGACTCGTAATAAGAAAGACTCGGTTTGGGTCATTGTTGATAGACTCCACCAAGTCTCGCTCATTTTATCCCTCGTCTGCACGGATTTTACGCCGATAAGTTAAGCGTAATTATACGCCTCCCAAATTGTTCGATTGCATGGGGTACCTATTTCTATCGTGGTTGGATAGAGACCCAAGATTTACGCCGTGGTTTTGGAAGAAATTGCAAGAAGCTTTGGGTACCAAACTGCATTTTAGCACTGCCACCCCAAACCGATGGTCAATCCGAACGGATAATTCAAATACTCGAGGATATGTTAAGATGTTGCATCCTTGAGTTTAGCGGTTCATGGAACGGATTCGCTTTTGATTGAATTCGCTACAACAATAGCTTTCAATCAAGTATTAAGATGGCGCTTTCGAGGCTTTATACTATCGAGATGCCGTATTCCATTATTCTGGACCGAACTTAGTGAAGGAAAAATCTTCGGGGTTGATTTGGTTAAGGATGCCGAGCAAAAAGTTCGAGTAATTCGTGAAAGTTTGAAAGCTGCTTCGGATCGCCAAAAGTCGTATGCGGATTTGAAAAGAAAAGATATTGAATATCGTTTGGAGACAAGGTATTTCGAGTCTCACCGGAAGAAAGTGCTTAGATTTGGCCGTAAGGGCAAATTGAGTCCGAGGTTCATCGGTCCATATGAGATATCCGAACGAGTCGGTCCAATCACAGATCGCTTGATTTTGCCCCCTGAGCTCGAAAAGATTCACAATGTTTTTCATGTCTCAATGCTTCGACGATATAGGTCTGATCCATCGCACGTAATTGCTCCATCCGAGATTGAGATTCAGCCTAATTTGAGCTATGAAGAGGAACCGGTTCGCATTATGATGCGTGAAGTAAAAGAGTTACGCAATAAGAAAATCCCAAGAGTGAAGGTGTTGTGGCATAAACACGGAATTGAAGAAGCCACTTGGGAACTTGAGGACTCTATGAAAGAGCGATACCCGAGCCTATTTACTCTTAAGATTTTCGGGACGAAAATTTCTTAAGTGGGGAGAGTTGTGACATCCCTAATTGACCCTAGCTTAAAAGTGGTTTCGGGACCACTAAACCGAAGTCATAAAATAATTAACCATCATAATTGATGCTCATTATATGTATACATGCATGTGTGAAAATTTCATGTTTGGATTTTGTTAATTGTAAGTGAATTTTTATCAAATAGGACTTATGTGAGAAAATTTAGAAATGTGCTAGGCAAATGTAAGGTGGCCTATTAATACATGTGGGAAGGTGTTGTCCTTGCATGTCAAATTAGCCAAATGAAGCAAGATGGTACCATGCTATGGTGGAAACATGTCTCCAACATGTTAGACTAGTGATGCATGTAGGAAACAATAAAATAAGAAAGTTAGCATTAAAGAAATGGAAAAAGGAAAATGATGATAACAAAAAAAAAGAGTGTGGATGCTTTCCCCTTGCTGTATATGAGAGAAACAAAAGCAAAGAAAGAAAGAAAAAAAAAAGTTTTGTTGCTCATCCTTGGTGTCTTGGCCGAATAGAAGAGGGGAAATTGATAAAAGGAAGAAAGGAGAAATTTGGTTATGTTTTGTTCTTCTTGTCATGAACTAAAGGAAGAGAAAAAGGGGGGAGAAGAAGCTAGGTATTCGGTCTTCTACTTGTTTGATTGAGGTAAGTTTTAAGTAAATTCTTTGAGATTTCATAAAATTTAGTTGATGGATAGGTCTTTGATTGAGCCCATGTGTGTATTTAGATCCTTGTGGTGATTTGGCCATTCGCCAAGGTAGGAAACTTAGAAGATGATTTCTATTCCTTGTGTTTTGTGAGTAGGGAGCTTAGATTAAAGTTGAATAAGGGAATATGTGTATTGAGGATTTTGGTAATATGGAAATTGCCATGAGAGTGCATGTGGTCACTTGTCAATGTGGGTGTTAAGGTTAGTAGGTTGGCCTAATTCTTGCATTAGAAACTCATGAACTTGATTTAAATACTTTAAATTTATGGTAGTTAAATGGAATTGAAAGGATCTATTCACCATAGTAGCTATTGAGGGTTTAAGTTTGTGATTCGTGTTAAATTTGATGATAGGAAGAAAATTGGCTTGTGTATGTGTAGTTGCCGAATGTGAATTTGGGTAACCTTTCTTGTAACATTAGCATTTTAAAAGTGGCTAATAGGATTTTTAATGAAAATTATGCCAAGGCGTAATGTATCATGAAATGAATAAAATGCTACATTGTGCTTATATGTATATTCGCCAAGGAAGCATGATATGAAGCTTGATAAGCTTGAAAGACGAATGACCGAATTAGCTATAGGTCATGTAAGGGTTAATTTTATGCATACGTGAGTGTGGCATTAGTAGTTAATGGTATTCGCATTATTTAACTAAGAATTTAAAATGAATGTTTGAAAGTTAAATAGGTCACCCAAGGACCGAATGTGTTAAAAGCAAAATATGATTGCCGTATGTGTGTGTTTGATTGAGAAGTAAATTTGTTTGATTTAGCTCAAGAACTCAAAGGATCAAAGTTGGACAAGGGAAAGACAAAGTAATTGAATAGCCGTTGAAGACGCGATAACATCCGAGGTAAGTCATAAAGCATATATTTGGTATTGATTTAAATGATCATAATATATATGCAATTGTGTTTAATGAATTGATGTAAGTGGAAATGTATGTGTATGGAATGATGCCATCGTTGAATGTATAAAGGTAGTAAAATGCATAAAGTATTGGTCTTGGCACTAAGTGTGCGGTATAAATGGACACGGTGACAAGATTGGCACTAAGTGTGTGGGTTTAAATTTGTACAGCACTAAGTGTGCGAATTTGATTATATAGCACTATGTGTGCGAGCTGATTATATAGCACTAAGTGTGCGGACTTATTATATGCTTTTGCATCACTATTGGCACTGAGTGTGCGATATTATCGAGTTGATCACGGACAGCGGATCGGGTAAGTACCTTGAGCTCATGACGAATAGGTAATACGCTCATGCTTGGGGTTGAATTTGGTAAGCCTTAAATCTATGTGATGATTGAAATTGTATGGTTGTGCTGGAAAATGAGTTAATGTGTAAAATGCTTCGATTACCTTGTTGTGTAGAATATGAAATGTGGATGTATGAATTGGTATTTAGATTGGACCGAAAGGTCCGAGGTATTATGGTATAGATTCGATATGGACGAGTACCTAGCCTCATTTGTTGTACATGTAGTAGTAACTTTATCATGGATTGACGAATGCTTATGACTTACTGAGTTGTAAACTCACTCGTGTTTTCTTGTCACCCATTTTAGGTCTCTTGACTCGTATTGTTATGTGTTCGAACCGTCGTTGAAGTCATCACACCGCTGAAATCTTGTGGTATTGTTTTTTTGTTGTTGAAGAACATTTGGCATGTATAGGCTATTATATTTTGTCGAATTGTGGGTTGTAAACTTTAAGCCATGTGAAAATGGCCTATGTGGTCGCCGAGTGGGATGCTAGAACCTATAGCCACGAGTCTTAGAAACTCAAATTTTGTTAAGGTGGCCATAATTTGTGTCATGTATGATGGATGATTAAGGCCAAGGAAAAATTCATGAAATTGGCATAGTCACTGCAGTAACTGTTGCGGACAGCAGCAGTGAGATGAGATTGAAAAATCACTAAAATAGTAGAAGTAGAATTAAATAGTGAGTAAATTATGGAACTGATCCTTGATGAATCTATTTTATATGGATGAAACGAAACGACCATATGAGCAGTATACTGGGAGATATTAAAGTTCTCGTGAGACAGGGCCAGAACGATTTCTGGGTCCCCTATCGCGACTTTGAAAATTTACCATAAATTATCCAGAAAGAATTAGGAGTCATGCCTTATATTTACAGATTCCATTTTGAGTCTAGTTTCATTAGAAACAAACGGCACCAGTATTAAAGCCCTGTACAGAAAGATATTCAAGTTGTAACGCGGGAGGTCAGAGCAGTCGATCCCTGTAACATGGGTGACTTTAACTAATAAACTGTACCAATTGGCCCAACCAAAATTCTAAAATAAATCCATGGATGGGTATATGAGTCTAAATTCAGGAAAATTTACAAAGCAGTTTCCGAGTTTTGGAACTCGAGATATGATTTTTAAGGCGACGGTGATGCAGTTTTCCAGCCTGTCCAGAAATGCCAAATTGGTCGGTACTTTAAGAGGATTTGTCTGTTAACCCTCGTGTCCGACACCGCGCCGGGTCACGAAGTTAGGTGTTACATATTTTCATTAGACATTAAAGTCACGTGAGGTACGGAAATCATGAATCAACTCAACACATTAGTTAGTACTCTCCTTAGCCAATTTTCTAAGCCAAGAATAGGCATCAATATGTTTGCCTCTAACCAATGCATGCACACCAATTCCCCTCATGTGGCCGAATATGCATGTCCATGTTGAGGCCAATTATACACTTAATACCACACACAAAAAAAAACAGCATACATTCTACTAACTAATGCATTCCATATTGTAACTCAATACACATCTATCATTTCCTTCATAACCGAAACATCATCATAAGTAAGTATATACCTTGAGATAGTATATATGTCATACCAATACATCATGTGCAAACATATATACATATATATATGCTAGAGCCGAATCTCAAGTTGATTATAATTAAACATGAACATAAATCCAAAACACAAATCTTACTTTCCATGCAATGAGCATAAATCATACTTATGAATGTACCATGGCCGAATACATCACAACACCATAATTTTGGTCATGATTAAACAAAGAACTTAATGTCTTACTCAAAATACTAAAAAGAAAGTCCAAGAGCCATCAATCCACCATCACATATATCATTAGCAAGCTTCATATTTAACATGCAATGGCATTAACACAAAATCCACCTTGGCCAAATACCATCCCCATGATATAACAAAGATTTGAACCATGGGCTAATAAGAACATCAAGTTAGCAACCAAAACATGCATGAATCTCATGGCACAACATCAAACATACCTTAATCTAGACACTAGTATGGCCAAGCCTCCTCCTAATCCTCTTCCAAACCAAGCATGAAGCAAAATTCCTTCCTTCTTCTTTAGTATTTTCGCCAAAAAGAATGAGAAAAGATGAACAATTTTTTTTTTTACTTTTCTTCAACTCACGGCAAAAGGGGGGTTCACTCACACATTTTTTTTTCATTCTTTATTACCCATACTTATTTGTTTATTTCTTTTCTCCCATGATGTACCAACATAACATGTCTAGGACATGTTTTGCCCATGATTCCTTGTCATGGCCGGCCACTAGAACTTGGGGGAAATTTGACATGCAAGTCCTCCCTTGACTACATGCACTATTAGGTCCTTATAGATTAGCCTATCACTTTTCAAAAGTGTCACACAAGTCCTACTAACTCAATTCACATGCAATCGGCTAAATCAAGCTTGAAATTTTCACACATTCATAATTACATATTCTAGACAATAAATATTACGCTCAAACATTTCGTGACTCGGTTTAGCGGTCCTTAACCACTTCCGACTAAGGTCAATTTTGGGCTGTCACAACTCTCCCCACTTAAGAAATTTTCGTCCCAAAATCTTACCGTAAATAGGTTTGGGTAACGCCTTTCATAGAGTTCTCGTTCCCAAGTAGCTTCTTCCATCCCGTGTTTGAGCCATAACACTTTTATTAACGAAACCCTTTTGTTTCGCAACTCCTTTATTTCACGAGCTAGATACGAATCGGTTCTTCTTCATAACTCATATCGGCTTGAATTTCAACCTCGATGGACTAATTACGCATGACGGATCGATCTATAGCGTCAAGCATCAAACATGAAAGACGCCGTGAATCTTTTCAAGTTCGGGGCAAAATCAAACGATACGCGAATCGGACCGACTCGCTCGGATATCTCATATGGCCCGATGAACCTTGGACTCAATTTGCCCTTGCGCCCAAATCTTAGTATCTTTTTCCAAGGCGAAACTTTAAGAAACACTTTATCTCCCACCGATACTCGATGTCTTTTCGCTTCAGATCCGCTGCATTTACTTCCGACGATCGGAGGCTATCTTCGATTTTCACGGATTGCTTTTACTTTCTGCTCAAAGATCTTTAATCAAATCCACTCAAAATTTTGCTTTCACCGAGCTCGGTCCAAAACAATGGTGTACGGCATTTACGCCTCGCACAAGGCCTCGTAAGGCGCCATCTTAATACTTGATTGAAAACTATTGTTGTAAGCGAATTCAATCAAAGGTAAATACCGCTCCCATGAACCATCGAACTCGAGGATGGAACATCTCAACATATCCTCAAGTATCCGAATTATCCGCCGGATTGACCATCGCTTGGGGTGAAAAGCGGCTGAAATGCAACTTGGTACCCAAAGCTTCTTGCAATTTCTTCCAAAATCACGAGGTGAATCTCTGATCTCTATCCGACACAATGTAAATCGGTACTCTGTAATCTCACAACTGGGAAACGATAATTCAGCTAGTTTATCCAATGAAAATCCAGACGACGGGATAAAGTGAGCCGACTTTAGTCACTATCAACAACAACCCAAATCGCATCCTTCTTACTTGATGACAATGGCGGTCCGGACACAAAGTCCATTGTGACTCGATCCCATTTCCACTCGGGTATCATAATCGTCAAGTAATCTCAAGGCACTTGATGTTCCGCTTTCACTTGTTGACATATTAAACATCTCAAACAAAGTCGAGATGTCTTGTTTCATACCATGCCACCAAAACCGACGCTTCAAATCGTTGTACATCTTCGTATTCTCGTGGATTGCCATTCGCTACAATGGGCTTCGCTCGTAATTATCGAAATAAGTTCAATTCCTTGGAACACACAGATTTACTTTTGAACCTCAAACAATCGTCATCATCAATTTGAAACTCCGATTCCTTGTTTGGAACACACTCACCTGCTTTGCAACCAACTCATCGTCAACTTTCTCGAGCTTCACGAATTTGATGAGTCAACAATGGTTTGGCCTTTAATTCGCTACTAACACATTGTCGGGTAGAATAGACAAGTGTACATTCATCGTCAGAAGCAAAACAAGGATTTCCGCTTACGGCGTCCGCAACCACATTAGCCTTTCCCGGTGATAATCAATGACAAGCTCATAATCTTTAACAACTCGAGCCAACATCTTTGTCGCAGATTTAAGTCTCTTTGGGTCATCAAATATTTGAGACTTTTGTGATCCGAATACATGGCACTTCTCACCAATAAGTAATGTCGCCATATCTTTAAGGCGAATACGATGGCGCCCAATTCGAGATCATGGGTCGATAATTTTTCTCATGTGGCTTTAATTGTCTCGACGATAGGCCACAACTCGACCTTCTTGCATCAATACGCAACCTAACCCAAGTAGGGAGGCGCCACTATAGATGACAAACTCTTTGCCGATTCGGGCTGCACTAATACTGAGCTTCCACAAATGAGTTTTCAATTGATCAAACTTTTCTAACACTTTTCCATTCATTCAAACTTGACATCTTTCTCAAGCGCTTTCGCCATGGGTGTGGCTATCATCGAGAATCCTTTTACAAACCGTCTTAGTAACCCAAAGTCCCAAAAAGTCTAACCTCAAGAATATTTCTTGGAGGCTTCCAGCTAAGTATGGTTGAAATTTTGCTCTGCCGACTCGAATACCCGGCGCATACCACATGACCCAAGAAGCTAACCTCTTAACCGTAACTCACACTTGTGAACTTAGCATATAATGACCTATCCCGTAATATTTGTAACACTAATCTCAAGTGCTCCGCATGTTCGGTCTCATCCCTTGAATAGACCAGATGTCGCCAATGAACACAACTACGAACCGATCCAAATATGGTCTAAAAATCCGATTCATCAAATCCATAAATACCGCAGGGCATTAGTGAGCCCAAACGGCATCACTAAGAACTCGAGTGACCATATCTCGCTCAAGGCGCTTTTGGGTATATCCGATCTCGGATTCAAGAATCGATAATAGCCCGATCTCAAATCTATTTTTGAGAACACCGAGGTTCTTCATTGATCGAACAAATCATCGATACGCTGTAACTAATATTTGTTCTTTATTGTCACTTTATTGTCGACGATAGTCGATGCATAACCTCATGGTTCCGCCCTTCTTTTCACAAACAACACCGGTGCACCCCAAGGTGAAAAACTCGCAAGCAAAACCTCTATCCACCAACTCTGCAACCGAGCTTAACTCCTTTAATTCCGCTGGTGCCATACGATACGGAGCTATCGAAATCGATGTGGTCCTGTACAAGCTCAATACCAAACTCTATCTCCTAACAGTGGCAAACCCGTAATTCTTCGAAAAACATCCGGTATTCACAAACCACCCAAGATGATTCGGTTTTATTTCTAGCTCCTTACCATCAATTACTTACGCAAGGTATGCTTCGCACCCTTTCTTACATATTTCGGGCCAACATTGATGATATTACAAATGGCAACCCTTCAAGTCCGTAGACTCAACTCGGATCATTTCGTTATTTGCGCACCTCAAATCAATAGTCTTGCTTTTGCAATTCAAAACCTATCATGCACGGTCAACCAATCCAAACCAAGAATAACATCAAATTCATCGAACGGCAAAAGCATCAAGTCCGCCGGAAAACAGAACCTCGAATTACTAGGGGCATTTCTTACACACTTTGTCGATCAAAGACGTAACGCACCCAAGGGATTTGACACCAATTACTTAACTCAAGAGACTCAATAGGTAAAGTCTTATCGATGCTAAGGTTTCGATATATAAGAGTGAGTAGAACCGGTGGTCAATTAAAGCAATCACATTAGTATCAAAGAGAGTGAAAGTACCGTAATAACATCTCGGCGAGGAAGCATCCTCACGCCAGATGGCATAAGCCCTAGCAGAGCGCGAGCCTCGGATCTGGTCGTAGCATCTCTAGAACCTCTCGACCACCACTAGTATTGCCCGTATTTCCAGATGGTCTACCTCGAGCAGTGGTAGCACCCGATTTCCCACTCTGATTTGTATTCTGCTCAGCAACCTCGCAATCTTTAATAAAGTGGTCGACCGATCCGCACTTGTAACAGAGCGGTCACGGAACCTATAGCTTCCGAATGCCATTTGCCACAATGTCGACACTTCGCTCGCTCCTCGACATTCATTCCCAACACCGGCGATCAAGTGCCTCGTACCCATTGGGGGTCGATCACGATCTCGCCTAAAAGGCCCAAGTGCTCTAGACCGCCCACATCATCTCTAAATTTCTTCGATGCATGTTGAAGAGACTTTCCGAGGATCTCATACGAAACTCTCCGCCTCCCACATCAACTTTTGTTTTTCTTTTTAAGCTTTTCGGCTTTACAAGCTCACTCGACAAGTACTACGAACTCTCGATTTCAAGAATGCCAACGAACATTTTTATGTCTTCATTCAGCCCATCCTCGGCTGCCATACATGACAGCCTAGGACGAAACACATTCCCGAGCGTATCTACTAAGTCTAACAAATTTTCGCCGAATCAGAATCGACATAGAACCTTGCTTAAGCTCAAGAAATTCTTCCGCTTTTGATCAACAAATCTCCGATCGATATACTTTTTCCAAACTCGCTTTGAAAAATTCTGTTACTTGCTCTCGGCACAACAGGTCGAGTGCTCCACCAATAGTAGGCGTAATCACGAGCAAGGAGATAGCACACTTTAGGCATTCATCGGGTGTACAAGATAGCTCATCGAAAATCTTGATAGTGTTGTCCAACCAAAATTCAGCTTGCTTCGGCATTGTCGTTATCCGTAGCTTTAAATTCAGTAGCCCCATGTTTTCGGATTCTCGCATTAACTGGGGCTTATTCGACCTTATTTGGTCGGCCATCGGAGGCATTGTAGGTGCGGGGTTGTATTAGTCGGAATGGAGGTTGTGGAATACCAGATTAGTTCGAATGTATTGGTTGAACCAATCATTCATCACGCTATAAAAGGCTTGCCTAGCCTCATCATTCGGATTGCTAGCAATAGGTTGAGAGTCCGCACGCTGTCCCTTGTGCGGGGCAGCGCCACACTCTCCACATCATCACTATCGCCGGTTGGGATCGGGATCCATTACTATAAATAAACACAAATTCAAATGTCGAAATCACCACATATAAAATAATCACATAAAATGGCATGTATAGCTAGACCCAAACGCATTACGGTAGTCCTAGAATCGACTAAACCGTAGCTCGATACTAATAAAATTGTAACACCTGCACTCGAGTCCGCTATCGAGTCGAACACAAGGTGCACACAAACTTAACTTAATCATTTTCACCGCCCATTTAAAATTTCCAGACAAGTTGGTTACTGCGCCACTTTCGCCTTTAAAAATCATATCTTGAGTTTCAAAACTCGAAAATCAGTTTTGTAATTTTTCCCGAAACTAGACTCATATTTCCATCTACAGATTGTTTTCTAAAATTTTTGTCGATCCAATTAGTACAGTTTATTAGTTAAAGTCTCCCTATTCCAAGGTTCGACTACACTGACCTTTATGCATTACGAATTGGATATCTTCCGGTACAGGTCTTCAATACTGGTGCTGTTTGTTTCTTTAGAAACTACACTCAGAGAGGAATCTATACATATATGGCATGACTCGTAATCATCTCTGGTTAATTTAAAATGAATTTCCAAAGTTGGAACAGGGATCCAGAAACCGTTCTGGCCCTGTTTCACGAGAACTTTAATATCTCTTAACATATAACTCATATGACCGTTTCGTTTCTTCCATATGAAAGTATATTCATCAAGGTTCATTTACATAATTTATTCACTATTTAATACCATTCCTACTATTTTTAGTGATTTTTCACATCCACGTCACTGCTGCTGTCAGCATCTGCCTTTAAGGTAGGCTTTACCTATTTCATGATTTCCGTGATTCAATTGGCCCTTTTATGCATATAGCACAAAGTGTGATCATGATTAACCATTCCAATGGCTAATCGCTCAAAACAATTCCATACCTCATAATGATCAACATACAAACGATTATAGTACTATGCTAAAACGATATAAGCCATTTTCGATGGCTATCCAAGTTTACACAAAACCGAAAGGTACATGACCTACAACAAAAGGGTAGTCCTATACATGCCATTTCAAAGTTCAACCAAAATTGTACCAAAATGGGGGCTTTGATAGTGTGGATGACTTCGACTTCGATGATCCCGAATCCGATAGCTAACGAGCGAAACCTATAAAATAGAGAGCCAAAGCAACGGGTAAGCATTTTAATGCTTAGTAAGTCTCAAGCAATGAAATCACTTTGACTAAAGTATTACATTCACATAGCTAAATGAATCACTCTATTAATACACATTCTCATAATCATACTTACTTCACATTACCGACCCTTATGTTCATACACAAAGAACAACTTAGCCAAAGGCCAGAGCTCGCTTATCAACCGAGCTAATACTCACTTGTAAGGACTCAACTAATTCAAGCACATACGAACATACCTCATTGCTGGAATTTTCACAAGTGTATAAACTGAAATTTTACAGCAAGATTGCTCATTTCCGAGTCACGCATCTTCGGATTTAACCGGATACAACCACAAGCACAATTGCCTTCGGTCTTAACCCGGATTTGGTAACTTGCACCATTGCCTTCTGGTCTTAGCCCGGATATAACAACTCAGACGAATGCCTTCGGTCTTAGCCCTGACATAATCACTAGCATAAATGCCTTCGGACTTAGCCCTGATATCATTCAAATGCTCATGTACACATATATCAATAATCACGACACATCCATATTTCATTTTCACATTAAGGCTCAAACACAAAATATTTATCAAACCTTTACAATTTCGCTCAATAGCCACACACAAGGAGCATGATTTCAATATAATTCAAGTAGGGTCATTATCAAGACTTACCTCGGATGTTGTCGAACGATTTCGACGGCTATTCAACTACTTTTTCCTTCCCTTTATCATATTTAGCCCCTTTGCTCTTGAGCTTAATTTAACAAATAAATTGATTTAATCATTTGAGCATCGAAGAGTAATTCAAGGTACTTAGCCCACATATTTTCATTAGACATTAAAGTCAATGAGGTACTAAATCATGAATCAACTCAACACATTAGTTAGTACTCTCCTTAGCCGAATTTTCTAAGCCAAGAATAGGCATCAATATGTTTGCCTCTAACCGAATGCATGCACACCAATTCCCTCATGTGGCCGAATATGCATGTCCATGTTGAGGCCAATTATACACTTAATACCACACACAAAAAAAAAACAGCATACATTCTACTAACTAATGCTTTCCATATTGTAACTCAATACACATCTATCATTTCCTTCATAACCAAACATCATCATAAGTAAGTATATACCTTGAGATAGTATATATGTCATACCAATACATCATGTGCAAACATATATACATATATATATGCTAGAGCCAATCTCAAGTTGATTATAATTAAACATGAAATAAATCCAAAACACAAATCTTACTTTCCATGCAATGAGCATAAATCATACTAATGAATGTACCATGGCCAATACATCACAACACCATAATTTTGGTCATGATTAAACAAAGAACTTAATGTCTTACTCAAAAATACTAAAAAGAAAGTCCAAGAGCCATCAATCCACCATCACATATATCATTAGCAAGCTTCATATTTAACATGCAATGGCATTAACACAAAATCCACCTTGGCCAAATACCATCCCCATGATATAACAAAGATTTGAACCATGGGCTAATAAGAACATCAAGTTAGCAACCAAAACATGCATGAATCTCATGGCACAACATCAAACATACCTTAATCTAGACACTAGTATGGCCAAGCCTCCTCCTAATCCTCTTCCAAACCAAGCATGAAGCAAAATTCTTCCTTCTTCTTTAGTATTTTCGCCAAAAGAATGAGAAAAGATGAACAATTTTTTTTCTTTGCTTTTCTTCAACTCACTAAAAAGGGGGGTTCACTCACACACATTTTTTTTCATTCTTTATTACCCATACTTATTTGTTTATTTCTTTTCTCCCATGATGTACCAACATAACATGTCTAGGACATGTTTTGCCCATGATTCCTTGTCATGGCCGCCACTAGAACTTGGGGGAATTTGACATGCAAGTCCTCCCTTGACTACATGCACTATTAGGTCCTTATAGATTAGCCTATCACTTTTCAAAAGTGTCACACAAGTCCTACTAACTCAATTCACATGCAATCGGCTAAATCAAGCTTGAAATTTTCACACATTCATAATTACATATTCTAGACAATAAATATTACGCTCAAACATTTCGTGACTCGGTTTAGCGGTCCCGAACCACTTCCGACTAAGGTCAATTTTGGGTGTCACAACTCTCCCCACTTAAGAAATTTTCGTCCCGAAAATCTTACCGTAAATAGGTTTGGGTAACGCTTTTCATAGAGTTCTCGGTTCCCAAGTAGCTTCTTCCATCCCGTGTTTGAGCCATAACACTTTTACTAACGGAACCTTTTGTTTCGAACTCCTTTATTTCACGAGCTAGATACGAATCGTTCTTCTTCATAACTCATATCGGCTTGAATTTCAACCTCGATGGACTAATTACGCATGCACGGATCAGATCTATAGCGTCAAGCATCGAAACATGAAAGACGCCGTGAATCTTTTCAAGTTCAGGGCAAAATCAAACAATACGAATCGGACCGACTCGTTCGGATATCTCATATGGCCCGATGAACCTTGGACTCAATTTGCCCTCTGCGCCCAAATCGAGTATCTTTTTCCAAGGCGAAACTTTAAGAAACACTTTATCTCCCACCGATACTCGATGTCTTTTCGCTTCAGATCCGCTGCATTTACTTCTCGACGATCGGAGGCTATCTTCGATTTTCACGGATTGCTTTTACTATCCGCTCAAAGATCTTTAATCAAATCCAATCCAAAATTTTGCTTTCACCGAGCTCGGTCCAAAACAATGGTGTACGGCATTTACGCTCGCATAAGGCCTCGTAAGGCGCCATCTTAATACTTGATTGAAAACTATTGTTGTAAGCGAATTCAATCATAGGTAAACACCGTTCCCATGAACCACTGAACTCGAGGATGCAACATCTCAACATATCCTCAAGTATCTGAATTATCCGCTCGGATTGACCATCGGTTTGTGGATGAAAAGCAGTGCTAAAATGCAACTTGGTACCCAAAGCTTCTTGCAATTTCTTCCAAAATCGATAGGTGAATCTCGGATCTCTATCCGACACGATAGAAATAGGTACCCCGTGTAACCTCACAATCTGAGAAATATACAATTCAGCTAGTTTATCCAATGAAAAATCCGTACGTACGGGGATAAAATGAACAGACTTAGTCAGTCCATCGACAACAACCCAAATCGTATCCTTCTTACTTGCCGACACTGGCAACGCAGATACAAAATCCATCGTGACTCGATCCCATTTCCATTCAGGTATCATGATCGGTTGAAGTAAACCCGTAGGCACTTGATGTTCCGCCTTCACTTGCTGACATACTAAGCACTTCAAACAAAATCGGAAATGTCTCATTTCATACCATGCCACCAAAATTGACGCCTCGATCGTTGTATGCCAGACTCCCGGTGAATCGACATTCGCTACAATGAGTTTCGCTCGTAATCATCGAAATGAGTTCTAAATTTCTTGGAACACACAACCGCCTTCTCGAACCTCAAACAATCGTCATCATCAATTTGAAACTCTGATTCCATATTCGAAATGCATTCAGCCCGTTTTGCAACCAGTTCATCATCGACTTTCTGAGCTTCACGAATTTGATGAATCAATAATGGTTTGGCCTTTAATTCCGCCACTAACACATTGTTGGATAGAACAGACAAGTGTACATTCATCGCTCAGAAGCAAACAAAGGATTTACAACTTAAGGCATCCGCAAGCACATTAGCCTTTCCCGTGATAGTCAATGACAAGTTCATAATCTTTCAACAACTCAAGCCAACGCCTTTGTCGCAGATTCAAGTCTCTTTGAGTCATCAAATATTTGAGACTTTTGTGATCCGAATACACATGGCACTTCTCGCCAAATAAATAATGTCGCCATATTTTCAAAGCAAATATGATGACAGCTAGTTCGAGGTCATGGGTCGGATAATTTTTCTCCTGTGGCTTTAATTGCCTCGATGCATAGGCCACAACTCGACCTTCTTGCATCAATACGCAACCTAACCCAAGTAGGAGGCGCCACTATAGATGACAAACTCTTTGCCCGATTCGGCAAGCACTAAAATTGAGCTTCAACAAATAAGTTTTCATTGATCAAAACTTTTCCGACATTTTTCGTCCATTCAACTTAACATCTTTTGAAGTAGCTTCACATGGGTGTGGCTACCATCGAGAAACCTTTACAAACCGTCAAGAGTAACCCAAGAAGTCCCAAAAGCTTCAACCTCAAGAATATTTCTCAAGGCTTCCAGCTAAGTATGGCTGAAATTTTGCTCGTCAACTCGAATACCCGGCGATACCACATGACCCAAGAAGCTAACCTCTTAACCGTAACTCACACTTATCAACTTAGCATATAACTACTTATCCCGTAAAATTTGCAACACTAATCTCGTGTTCAAAGATGCTCGGTCTCTTCTCTTGAATAGACCAAGATGTCAAGAATAAACACAACCACGAACCGTCCAACATCGCTCAAGATCCGATTCATCAAATCCATAAATACCATGGGCATTAGTGAGCCCAAACGGCATCACTAAGAACTCGAATGGCCGATCTCGCTCGAAAGCGCTTTGGGTATATCCGAATCTCGAATTCAAGAATCGTAATAACCCGATCTCAAATCTATCTTTGAAAACACCGAGGCTCCCTTCAGTTGATCAAACAAATCATCAATACGCTGTAATCGAATATTTATTCTTTATCGCCACTTTATTCAGCTTGATTTATAGTCAATGCACAACCTCATGGTTCCGCCCTTCTTTTCACAAACAATACCGGTGCACCCTAAGGTGAGAAACTTGGTCGAGCGAAACCTCTATCCGTCAACTCTTGCAATCGAAGCTTTCAACTCTTTTAACTCGGTTGGTGCCATACGATACGGAGCTATCGAAATTGGCATAGTCCTGTACAAGCTCAATACTAAACTCTACCTCCCGAACAGTGGTAAACCCAGAATTCTTCAGAAAACATCCGTATTCACAAACCACCGCACATGATTCGGTTTCTTTTCTAATTCTTTATCATCATACATACGCAAGGTATGCTTCGCACCCTTTCTTACATATTTCGGGCCAACATTGCTGATATTATAAATGGCAACCCTTTAAGTCTCAGAGACTCAACTCGGATTATCTCGTTATTTGCGACTCAAATCAATAGTCTTGCTTTTGCAATTCACAACCGCATCATGCACGGTCAACCAATCCAAACCAAGAATAAAATCAAATTCATCAAACGGCAAAAGCATCAAGTCCACGGAAAACAGAACCTCAATTACTAGGGACATTCCTTACACACTTTGTCGACAAGAACGAACGACCCAAGGCATTTGACACCAATTACGAACTCAGTAGACTCAATAGGTAAAGTCTTACTGGATACTAAGGTTTCGCCTATATAAGAATGAGTAGAACCAGGGTCAATCAAAGCAATCACATTAGTATCAAAGAGAGTAAAAGTACCGGTAATAACATCCGGCGAGGAAGCATCCTCGCGCGCCAGACAGCATAAGCCCTAGTAGGAGCACGAGCCTCGATCCGGTCGCAAAGATCTCTAGATCCTCTCGACCACCACTAGCATTGCCAGTATTTCTAGATGGTCTACCCCGAGCAATGGTAGCACCCGCTTCCCACTGATTTGCATTCTGCCTGCACCACCCTGCAATCTTTGATAAAGTGGTCGGTGACCCGACTTGTAACAGAGCGGTCATGGAATCTACAACTCCCCGAGTGCCATTTACCACAATGTCGACAATTCGCTCGTCTCGACGGTCATTTCCAACACTAGCGAATCAAGTGACTCGCACTCATTGGGGGTCGATCACGGTCTCGCCTAGAAAACTCAAGTGTCTCTAGACCGCCCGAATCATCTCTAAACTTTTCGATGATTGTTGAAAGGGCCTCCCAAGGCCTCTTACGAAACTCCTTTGCTCCCATATCAGCTTTTCTTTTCTCCATATCGAGCTCCTCGGCTTTGCAAGCTCGCCGACAAGTACCACAAATTCTGATTTCCAAGATGCCAACATACGCCTTTATATCATCATTCACCCATCCTCAAACGCTTACACATCACGGCTTCGAGGAAATGCATTCTCGCATGATCGGCTAAGCCTCACAAATTTTCGCTCATAGTCAGAACCGACATGGAACCTTGTTTAAGTTCAAGAAATTCTTCCGCTTTTGATCCATAAATCTCGACCGATATACTTTTTCCAAACTCGGTTTGAAAAACTCCCAAGTTACGTGCTCTAGGCACAACAGAAGTCAACGTATTCCACCAATAGTAGGCGTAATCAAGTAGCAAGGAGATAGTACACTTTAGGCACTCATCGTGTGCAAGATAGCTCATCGAGTATTCAATAGTGTTGTCCAACCAAAATTCAGCTTGCTCGACATCATCACTGTTCTGTAGCCTTAAAGTTGGTAGCCCCATGTTTTCAGATTCTGTCAACTGGGGGCTTATTTGACCTTATTTGGTCAGTTACCGGAGGTATTGTAGGTGCGGGGGTGGTATTTGTTGGGAATGGAGGTTGTGGAACAGCCATATTAGTTCGAATGTATTAGTTGAACCAATCATTCATCACGCTATAGAAAGCTTGTCTAGCTTCATCATTCGGATTACTAGCATTAGGTTGAGAGTCCACGGCCGTCCCTTGTGCGGAACAGCGCTACACTCTCAAGATCATCAGCTACCGCTTCGGTCGGATCGGATCAATTACTATAAATAAACACATTTGCAAATGTCAGAAATCACCACACTATCAAATAATCACATAAATGGCATGTATAGCTAAACCCAACGCATTACGGTAGTCCTAGAATCGACTAAAATGTAGCTCTGATACCAATTTAAATGTAACACCCCGTACCCGAGACCGTTGCCGGAGTCGGACACGAGGGGTTTACAGACTTAAATCACTCGCTTTCACAGTCCATTTTAAAAATTTCCAAGCAGTTGGCTAACTGCGTCACTGTCACTTTAAAAATCATAACTTGAGTTCCAAAACTCGAAAATCAGTTTCGTAATTTTTCCCTGAAACTAGACTCATATGTCCATCTACAGATTTTTTTCTAGAATTTTTGGTCTGGCCAATTAGTACATTTTATTAGTTAAAGTCTCCCCTGTTACAGGGTGCGACTACACTGACCTTCATGCATTACGCTTTGGATATCTCCCCTGCATGTGGCTTCAATATCGATGCCGCTTTGTTTCTATAGAAACTAGACTCAAAAAGAATCTATACATATATGGCATGACTTCTAAATGTCTCTGGTTAATTTATAATGAATTTCCAAATTCAGATCAGGGGATCCAGAAACCGTTCTGGCCCTATCTCACGAAAACTTTAACATCTCATAATATACTGTTCATATGAGCGTTTTGTTACTTTCCTATGAAAATAGATTCATCAAGGTTCGATTACATAATTTATTCACTATTTAATTCCATTCCTACTATTTTTAGAGATTTTTTACATCCACATCACTGCTACTGCCAGCATCTATTTTTAAGGTAAACTTTACCTATTTCATGATCCTCCATGGATCAACTAGAGTTTGTCATACATATACCAAAAGTGATCATGAATAACCATTCCCATGGCTAACTGCTACAACATTTCCATACCTCTCGACGGACAACATACAAAACGATTATAATGCTATGATCAAAGTATACTTAAGCCATTTTCGCATGGCTATCCAAATTTACACAAAACCGAAAGGTACATGACCTATAACAAAAGGGTAGCCCTATACATGCCATTTCAAAGTTCAACCAAAAATATACCAAAAGGAGCTTTGATAGTGTGGGCGACTTCGACTTCAAAAATCCCGAGTCCGATAAGTCAAGAACCAAAATCTATAAAATGAAAATCAAAGAAACGGAGTAAGCATTAAATGCTTAGTAAGTTTGAATCATGAATTTAGACACAACCAAAGTATAGCATTCATGTAGCTAAACAGATAATTTCATATGCACAAATTCTCAATATCATACTTACTTCACATTACCAACCCTTATATTCATACACAAAGATCAACTTAGCTAAAGGCCTAGCTCATTTATCAACCGAGCGAATACTTATTTGTAAGGGCTCAACTAATTCAAAGCACATACTAAACGTACCTCATTGTTGGGATTTACAAGCGTATTAACTGAAATTTTTACAGCAAGATCATTCGCTCCTAATCACGCACCTTTAGAATTTAACCGATATAGCTACTGCTCAAATGCCTTCGGACATAGCCCGGTTATAGTAACTCGCACAAATGCCTTCGGACTTAACCCGATTTGGTAACTCGCACTAATGCCTTCGCTTAGCCCGAATTAGTAACTCGCACAAATGCCTTTCGGATCTTAGTCCGGATATAGTCACTTAGCACAAAGCCTTCGGACTTAGCCCGACATCATTCAATAACCATGCACATTTATCAACAAATCATGACACATTCGTATTTCATTTTCATTAGCCAAACTCAAACACAAGACACTTATCACACTTGCAATTTCGCTCAATAGCCACACAAAAGAGCATGATTTTGATTTGCTTAAAACATGATCTAATCAAATCATAATCTAAGTTCTATTACTCAAAAACTTACCTCAGATGTTGTCGAACGGCTTCAACGGCTATTCAATCACCTTTTCCTTCCCTTTATCCAACTTTGTTTCTCTAGGCTCTTGAGCTAGTTCACACAAGTTTAACTTATTAAAGTCTCATTGTAACACCCCAAACCCATGACCGTCACCGGATTTGAACACGTGGTGTTACCGGGCTTACTTCCCTTATTTCTCTCTTTGTAATATCTGATTGCTGTTCCAGGCAGGCTAGCTAACTGCGTCACTGTCGCCTTAAAAATCATATCTCGAGTTTCAAAACTTGGAAATTGATTCCGTAAATTTTACCTGAATTTAGACTCATATATCTATCCATGGATTTATTTCTAGAATTTTTGGTCGGGCAAATTGGTACAGTTTATTAGTTAAAGTCACCCATGTTACAGGAGTCGACTACACTGACCTTCGCGCGTTACAACTTGAATATCTCTCTGTACAGAGCTTTAATACTGGTACCGTTTGTTTCTAATGAAACTAGACTCAAAATGGAATCTGAACATATAAGGCATGACTTCTAATTCTTTCTGGATAATTTATAGTAAATTTTCAAAGTTGCGACAGGGGACCCAGAAACCGTTCTGACCCTGTCTCACGAGAACTTTAATATCTCTCAGTATACTGCTCATATGGTCGTTTCGTTTCGTCCATATTAAAATAGATTCATCAAGGTTCAATTTCATAATTTATTCACTATTTAATTCTACTTCTACTATTTTTAGTGATTTTTTCAATCTCATCTCACTGCTGCTGTCCGCAATAGCCACGCAGTAGACTATGCCAATTTCATGAATCTTTCCTTGGCCTTACTAATCATCCATCATACATGACACAAATTATGGCCACCTTATCAAAATAAAAGTTTCTAAGACTCGTGGCTATAGGTTCTAGCATCCCACTCGACGACCACATAGGCCATTTTCACATGGCTTAAAGTTTACAACCCACAATTCAACAAAACATAATAGCCTATACATGCCAAATGTTCTCCTAGTTCAACTACGAAGACAATACCAAAAGGTTTCCAGCCGGTGTGATGACTTCAACGACGGTTCCGAGCACGCAACAATACGAGTCCAAGAGACCTAAAATGGGTGACAAGAAAACACCGGGTGAGTTTATAACTCAGTAAGTCATAAGCATTCATCAACCATCCATTAGTAAAATTTTCACAACATGAAACAGTAAACGAGGCTAGGTACTTCATCCATATCGGAACTATACCATAATTCCTCGGACCTTCGGTTCAATCTCATTCCAAGTCATACATCCACATTTCATATTCTATACAATAAGATAATTGAGGCATTTTACACACCAACTCATTCACACCACAATCATACAATTGCAATCATCACATAGATTTAAAGCTTACCACGCCAACCCCGAGCAAGAACGTATTGCTTGGCGGAACCATCAACAATAAAACACCAGAAGATGCCTATGAGTTTATAGAGGAGATGTTACTGAATAATTATCAGTGGCAAATCATGAACAAAGCCAACAAAAATAGTCGGCGTTTATAACGTCGATTCGGTCACCATGCTCTCTAATCAGGTAGAACTCTTAAATAAAAATATTGATGGTTTTCTTAGTTCTTCACAGGTTCACCCAGTAATGCAGTGCGAAGAAAGTGGAGGTGGAACAAACAATTCGAAATATCAACCTTATGCCCATAACATGGATAACGAGCAATTAAATTACATGGGTAATAATCCTCGACCTCAAAAAAATCCATTTAGTAACACTTACAATGCAGGTTGGAGGAACTATCCCAATTTTCCGTTGGGAGGCCAAGGAAATCAAAGACCACAACATCCTCCGGGTTTCCAACAACCACTCTACCAATAGGAAAAGAAGTCGAACCTTGAAGAGATGCTCTCAAAGTATATATTAGTGTCAGAAACCCTTTTTCAAAACACCGAGACAGCACTTAAAAATCAACAAGCGTTGATCCAAGGGCTCGAAACTCAGATAGGCTAGCTTTCCAAACTAATCTCCGAACAACCACAAGGTAGTTTGCCAAGTAATACTGAACCCAACCCAAGGGAACAGCTCAACGCAATTAATATTCAAGATGACGAAGGAGTCGTTGAGCCTGAACCAGAACTGAGGCAAGAAACTGTGGTAAGCAAAGGTCAAGGTGTGGTAGATTATAACAAAAACAAACCAGTACCTGTCGAATATAAATCTGATGTGCCATACCCCAACGCGACAAGGAAAGACCGCTCAGATGAACAATTTGGTAAATTTCTTAAACTCTTGAAAAAATTACATATTAACTTACCGTTTATTGAAGCTCTATCGCAGATGCCAAACGCAATGAAATTTTTAAAGGAGCTTTTAGCAAATAAACGAAAGTTGGACAAGGCGTCACATGTGGAGCCGAACGCAGTTTGCTCTGCCATTCTCCAAAATAAACCACCCAACAAACTAAAAGACCCAGGGAGTTTTTCGATTCCTTGCTTAATTGGTAGTTTAGATGTTAATTATGCATTGGCTGATCTAGGGGCTAGTATCAACGTCATGCCTTATGAAATGTTTAAGCAACTAGTGGAAACCCAAACAGACTTGGATGAGCATTCAATTAGCAGATAAAACTATAAGATTCCTTAAGGGTATTATTGAAGATGTGCTAGTTAAAATCGATAAATTTATATTTCCCGTTGACTTTATTGTTCTAGACATATAAGAGGATAGCAACACTCCTATAATCCTAGGAAGGCCCTTTTTAGCAACTGCTAAAACCATCATTGATGTAGGCACAGGTGAACTCACACTCCGAGTGGGAGAAGAAACAATCACCCTTCAAGCTCACAATTCTGGCAACACATCAGGAATTGAAGGTAATTATTTAAACCAATCTACTAAAACTAACAATATGGTGCAACCTACTTTGCAGAAAATGAGTCTTAAAGAAGCACACGAGTCATTTTCAAGGAATAGTAGAGAACTTGTTCATGAAGATCAGAAATTACAAATCGAGGATCTCGATGAATGGCGGACACACAAACCAAGAACACTCAACAAACTGAAACTACGCCAAAACTAGCTAGATACCTCTCCAAATCAACTTAAGGTTGGTGATAAGGTCTTATTAGATGCTGCAGATCCCCACATTGTCACTATCACAGCGAATGAGGAAATCCCTCTTACGGTACTCAGTATTTTTCCATTCGGTACGGTAGAGGTGAGTCATCCCAAGTTCGGTACTTTTAAGGTAAACAACACCCGGTTAAAACTTTATTTTGATGAGATTGATAGCAGGAATGAGGAGAATAAACTCCTCAAACCACCATGATTATTCAACGGAGAGGTAAGTTGAGCTTAGACTATAAATAAGTGCTTCTCAGGAGGCAACCCGAGCACTAACAATAGTAATTTTTTTAAATTTTGGTATTTAACTCCTAACTTACTAATAGAAATCTTGAATACAAGTGTTTCCGCAGAGACACGGCCAAGCACACGGGCGTGCGTAAGGCCGTGTGAAAATAGGGCAAAAGATTTCCCAAACATAGGCTACGATTAGACGCCACAGCCGTGCGATATGGCCGTGGTCAAGCCTGCCAAAACAACACGGCCGTGCGACACGCCCGTGTGGAAGAACCATGGATGAACCTATTAAAACAGCACGCGCGTATGACATGCCCGTGTCTAAGACCCATGATCAAACCTGTTAAATTGACACGGGCGTGGGGATTGAACACATAGGCGTGGGAGAAGCGAACGAAGTTAGACACGGTCGTGAGACACGGCCGTGTGAACCCACACGCCTGAGGAACACAGGCGTGCACTAAATGTCAGACGCACCCAAATTTGAAATTCGCGAATCATACGGGTTAAAATTGGGGAACACGGGCGTGTTCGCTGGCCGTGTGGCCCAAAATCTATAAATATCCTGCACTATTCACTTTCTTCCCCATTCAAAAACCCTAACCCTAGTCGCTGCAACTCCACACGGTCCTCCTGCCACGCCCATGCGCCGCCTCCAAATTCATTTTTAAAGCTCAATCTCTCTCCCTTAGTATTTGTTTACTCCTTTCACTTCTATTTTACTTATTAGTAATGCTTATTATTACAATAATACCAATTACATTTGAACTATTTTTCATTTTGCTCATTACTTTATCATTTAGCTTGCATTCTTAGGTTAGTTATTATACATTTCGAATAGAATCAAGTTATTAGGCACACCTCATATCCATGACATTACTATGCTTATTTTCATGCTATTACCATGCCAATGACTGTCATTTAATTTGCATTCCTAGGTTAGTTACCATACAATCTATGTTAAATTGAGACTAGGAAAACTTTACACCCATTACATTTCTATTCTCATTCTCATTGTTATGGTGGTTGAGTTTGCCTCATATTAGTAGTATTGGATGCAATTGTTAGTTCAAATTCATTCCTTTTACTTCCTCTTCGAATATGTTTACCTATTATTATTATTCTTTATATTACAAGCTTTTAATGTCGTCATGAGGAAAGAAAACCACTGTACCAACCTCGAAGAAGAGGAAGGGAGCGTCATCTTCCGTGGGTCCAACCGCGGGAATTCGTCACCCTCTCCTATAGTTCCCCTGAGCGCCCCAAGAAGAGCTTTTCCAAATACTTCGGGCCCGACCCTTAATTGCGGGCCGTTGCATCGACTGGGCTGCCATAGAACAAGTTCAGATGGCTGACGCGATTCGGGCTCTTTTAACCACCAACTCATGGGAGCTATTCTTCGGGATTATCGAGCTGACATACCTCAAGCTCATGATGGAACTCTGCTCAATATTCCATCTCCAGACCATAAAGACAAGGTACGATGATCTGAATCAACGGTAATTACTTAAATGAGGAGAGACACCTATATTTGCATGATTACATACTCAACTCAGAATGTTTGAGACTTTGATGTTCTTTTAGTTGAATCCTCAATATGTGATTACTTATGGATTATTTTGAGATATTATCGATAGAAATTATAAGTTGAGAAGAATTTATTTTGATTATGAGTTGAGGATTTTGCTTGAGGACAAGCAAATGCTTAAGTGTGGGGGTATTTGATAAACAGTAAATTATACATATTTTTACCCCATATTTAATGCATTTTATGGATGATTTCTCATTAGAATTGGTGAATTAGATGCTCCTAATGCTTTAATTTCATGTTTTATTCTTAGGAGAGCATAGGAGAGTGGAAGGAACGAGAAACGGGCCAAAAATAGAGAAAATTGGTCACACGGCATCGACTTCCTCACACGGGCAGCCCACACGGCTGTGTCAATTTGGCAAAATCAAAGCACGATTCACATGGGCATACCACATGGTCGTGTCAATTTGGCAGGCTTGAACACTGCCTGAAGTAAGCGCACACAGGCGTGTCACACGGACGTCTCCCTGCCGAGCCCAAGTTGAGTCCAATTCAGAAAAGGCTAATTTTGAGGGCTTTTAGGCATTTCAAAGCCTATAAATACACCCTAAAGGAGGAAGAAAAGGGAGACGAAGAAGGGGGAGTAAAGAATTACTCCAAGAAAACCGATTGATCCATCTCAGAAGCCGAATTCATCATCAAGACTGAAGATCTCTCCTCAATTTCCCTTTAGGTGTTTTGGGTTTTCTTTATGTTTTGTATTCTTTATTCTTTTGAGATGTTTTCTTATTTAGTTATGAACTAAAACCCCTAAATACCTATGGGGAATGAAACCTAAGACGAATCTTGTTATTATTTTCTGAATCGTATGATAAATATTTAACTTGTTCTTAATTATGTGTTCTTAATTCTTGTTTTGATATCCTAGGATACTGATACAAGACATGCTCTTATTTAGAGGAGGAATAGACCCTGTCTAAGAGTACTTTTGTCATAATTAAGCGGAGTTGATTGCGCGCCTAGACATAGGGTGCGTTGATTGTCCTGAGATGGTTGAGAAAAAAAATTTTAGAGTACAAGGCTGGGTAGTACGGCTACAAAAGGGAGACCCTCGAAAAATGTCGGTAATGGGGCTAGTAATAAAAATGTAACAAGGGATACAACGGTGAGATCCGAAGCTAAAGCTCTGGGTAGAGCCTATGTCATACGTGCGCATGAGGATGCATCTTCTCCCGACGTGATTACGGGTACTTTTTCTCTCTATGACACTTCTGTTAATGCCTTGATTGACCCTGGTTCTACTCATTCATATGTGTGCATGAAATTGGTATCTAGAATTAATGTCTATTGAGTCGACGGAATTTATGTGTCAAACCCGTTAGGCAAGCATGTTTTAGTTGATAAGGTATGTAAGAAATGTCCGTTGATAATTAGAGATCATTGTTTTATGGCTGACTTGATGTTATTGTCGTTTGATGAATTTGATGTTATATTGGGCATGGATTGGTTGACACTTCACAATGCCATAGTAAATTGTAGACAAAAAGTTATTGAATTGAGATGTGAAAATGGTGAAATTCTCCGGGTTGAATCAGATGAGTTTGCTAAGTTGCCAAGTGGGATTTCTTTCATGTTTGCTCAAAAATGTATGAGAAAAGGATGTGAGGCTTATTTGGCTTATATGTTGAATACAAAAGAGTCTAAGTTGAAGATCGAATCAGTACATGTTGCATGTGAGTATTCGGATGTGTTCCTAGAAGAGCTGCCAAGATTACCTCCTATTAGGGAAGTTGAGTTTGGTATTGAGTTAGCCCCTGGTACAGCACCTATCTCAATTACTCCATATAGAATGGCCTCGACTGAATTAAAAGAACTGAAGTCACAGTTGCAAGAATTTTTCTGACGAGGGTTTTTTGAGACCGAGCTTTTCTATGTGGGGTGCTCTGGTATTATTCGTGAAAAAGAAATATGGATCTATGAGGTTATGTATAGATTACCTACAGCTCAATAAAGTAACAATTAAGAATAAGTATCCTTTTCTAAGGATTGATGACTTGTTTGACCAGTTGAAAGGAGTGACATGGTTTTCTAAAATAGACTTGAGGTCCGGTTACTACCAATTGAGGGTGAAAGACTCGGATGTGCCGAAAACTATTTTTCGGACGAGGTATGGTCACTATGAATTTCTTGTCATGCCTTTTGGTTTAACGAATGCTCCTGCGGCATTTATGGACTTGATGAACTATATTTTCCAACTGTATTTGGATAAATTTGTTGTTGTTTTTATTGATGACATATTGATTTATTCTTTTGATGAATCTAAGCATACTAAACACTTGAGACTGTTCTGCAAACCTTGAGAGACAAGCAGTTGTATGCTAAGTTTAGTAAAAGTGAGTTTTGGCTTCAAGAAGTTGGATTCTTGGGCCACATTGTTTCGAGCGATGGTATTAGAGTTGACCTGAGTAAGATCTCAACTATTGTTGAATGGGAACCGTCGAAGAATGTAACCAAGGTTAGAAGCTTTCTAGTTTTGGCAGGTTAGTACAAACAATTTGTTAAAGGATTCTCCATGATTGTTACTCTGATGACGAGGTTGTTACAGAAAGATGTCAAGTTCGAATGGACAGATAATGCCAATAGAGTTTTGAGAAATTAAAGGCATTATTGATCGAGGCTCCGGTTTTGGTACAACCCGAGTCAAGTAAAGAATTTGTGATTTATAGTGACGCTTCCTTAAATGGTTTGGGATGTGTGCTTATGCAAGAGGGTGAAGTCGTAGCTTACGCTTCGGGACAATTGAAGCCTCACGAGAAGAACTATCTGACATGTGACTTAGAGTTGGCTACCATAGTGTTTGCTTTGAAGATTTGGCGACATTATTTATTTAGTGAGAAATGCCATGTCTATACCGATCACAAAAGTCTTAAGTACTTGATAACTCAAAAGGATTTGAACTTGCAACAACAAAGATGGTTGGAACTGTTAAAAGATTATGAGCTTGTAATTGCCATCCGGGTAAAGCGAATGTGGTCGCTAACGCTTTGAGTAGGAAGTCGTTGTTTGCCTTGAGGGCTATGAATACATGACTGACTTGGTCCGATGATGGTTCGATTCTAGCTGAGTTGAGAGCTAGACCGACTTTTCTTCAACAGATTTTTTATGCTCAGGAAGTCGATAAAGAGTTGCAAAGCTAAGAGAATTTAGTGTGAGTCCAGCAGTGAACCAGATTTTCTGAGTGACTCTGATGGTTGTTTGAGATTTCGTGGTAGGATTTGTGTTTCGAAGGGCACTGAGTTGATTTGGAATATTTTACATGAGGCATACAACGGTTGTTTGTCAGTTCACCTGGGTAGTACAAAGATGTATAATGACTTGAAGAAAATATATTGGTGGAATGGTATGAAAAGAGATATCTCAGAGCTTGTATCTAAATGCTTAGTTTGTCAGCAAGTAAAGGCTGAACACTAAGTATCTTCAGGTTTACTTCAGCCCATCATGGTTCCTAAGTGGAAATGGGACCGGATTACTATGGATTTCATGACATGTTTGCCTTTAACTCTGAGAAAGAGAGATGCGATATGGGTTATTGTCGATAGACTCACTAAATCAGCTTATTTTTTTCCAGTGTGTACCAAATACTCACTTGATAAGTTAGTCGAATTGTACATTGGTGAAATTGTTAGACTTCATGGAGTATCTATATCAGTTGTATCGGATAGAGATCTGAGGTTCACTTTGCGATTTTGGAAAAAGTTACAAGAAGCTTTGGGTATAAAGCGGAATTTTAGCACTGCTTTTCATCCACAGACTGATGGTCAGTCTGAGCGAGTAATTCTGATCTTGGAAGACATGCTTCGATGCTGTGTATTGGAATTCCAAGGCAGTTAGGAAAAGTACTTTCCGTTGGTGGAGTTTGCCTACAACAACAGCTATCAGTCGAGTTTGAAATGGCGCCTTATAAGGCATTGTACGGACGTAAGTGTTGAACACCCTTATATTGGACTGAACTTAGAGAAAATCATATTCATGGGGTAGATTTGGTTAGGGAAACCGAAGAGAAATTGAAGATAATTCATGATTGTCTGAAAGCCACTTCGAATAGACAGAAATCCTACGCGGATTTGAAACGAAAAGAAATTGAATATCAAGTCAGTGATAAGGTATTTTTGAAAGTGTCTCCATGGAAAATGGTTTTGAGATTTGACAAGAAGGGCAAGTTGAGTTCTCGTTTTATAGGGCCGTATGTGATCACCGAGAGAATAGGGCCGGTTGCATATCGATTGGCTTTACCATCAGGGTTGGAAAAGATTCATGATGTATTTCATGTGTCTATGTTGCACGGATATAGATCAGATCCTTCCCATGTGATTTCACCGAAAGAAGTTCAAATTTGACCAGATATGACTTATGGTGAGGAACCGGTTAAGATTCTAGCACGATAAGTTAAACAATTGAGAAAAAATAGTATTCCCTTGGTGAAAGTGTTATGGCAAAGACATGGGGTTGAAGAGGCTACATGGGAGCTCGAGGAGGCCATGAGAAAGCAATACACAAACCTTTTTACCTGTAAGATTTCCAGGGACGAAAATCCCTAAAGGGGGAGAATTGTAACATCCTGAATTATGGCCTAGTCAAAATAGTGGTTTTGAGACCACAAATCTAAAATAAAAATGATTATTTTATGATTATTTGATGGTCCATGATATGATTACATGTTTGTCTGAAATTTTCATGAAGAAATTCTATGCTTAAGGTGCCCAATTTAACTTTAGGGACTAAATTGAATAAGTTGCAAAATATGTATTCTAGAAGCTTCAAGCATGAAATTGTATTGGATTATAAATTAGAAGGTCTTAAACAGAATTTGACCAATTTCTATAATTTTGGACAAAAATGGGCATGAATAGGAAAATTTTGAAAGAAAGGCCTTAAGGGCATTTTTGTCATTTGGTAAATAAAAGAATAAAAAGGGAAAAATGAAGTAAAATTTTCTCATCTTCTCCATGTGTGTGTCAAAATTCCAATAGACACCATAGCTAGGGTTTCTTCACTTTTCAAGCTCAAAAGTAAGTGCATTCTAGTACTGTTTTTAATGTTCTTTACATTTTTGAAGTTGTCACCAACCGATCTAGCTATTTCTACCATTATTTTGAGCTAGGGTTCATGTAAAAAATTTGACCCATGTGTGACATGGTTGTATTTTGATGTTTAATGGAGGAATATGAATGTCTGATGTGTGATAAACATCTTTTGCTAAGTAATTTTTAGTGAAAACACATAAAAAGGACTTGTTTGTAAAAGGTGTAAAAATGAGTAGTAGAAATGTGAAATAAAGGAAAATGTGGGCTGATATGAGTTAGAATATGAAACAGCTAGGCTTGAATAACCAAGAAATTTCATGCATTTCATTTTACTAGCCTAGGGACTAAAGTGTAAATAATAAAAAGTTAGAGGTAAAAAGGTAATTTTACCAAAGTATGTGTTATGGGTTGATATGAACAATGTATGTATTGAGCAAGTTGAATTTGGAGTTATAGATCAAGAAAAACGTGATTCGGGTCTTGATCGGGGGGAAAACAAAGTTTACGAGGATTAGGCTCGTTTCTATCATTTTGTACCGAGGTAAGTTCATTTGCAAATAATGCAACGTATACCATACTTTAAATGCTTTAATATTGCATGTATGGTAAGTACATACATATTTGATGTGATGTTGTATCATGTGTTTATTGCCTAAATTGTATCATGAATTATGCTTTGATTTCTCTATGAATATGTGATTGGTGCTATGAGCATTGAAATCAACGTTACGAGCAAGTTCTACAGAAATGTGGTATCGAAGAATCCCGTTTGAACCTTAGGAATAGTTTAGGAAACAAGTGACATGTCACTAGGAACTATGTGATCTTAACTCATCGAGTTGTGGTCTGAGTTCATGATGTATATGGCACATGTTTTGGTGTCCGAGTACTGGTCTCTTATATTCTACCGGTGGCTGGGTAGTCCGACATGTGTTGCGGATACCCGATAGCCTATATGAGTAGACCCGTGAGTAGCTCAAAAGCGAGCAACATGTGATTTGTGATATGAGGTAGCGTTGGCTACATATGAGGCACTTTGGTACGAGATTTCAATGTATCCGATAGTATTCCGAGTGTTCAACAGGTAGCTCTAAAGGAAGTTCAATGAGTAATCTTGATGGACACATCGAAGACGAGTAAGTAAGTTATTATGTGCAAGTGGGCACAAGTATGTACATCGAACTCATGAGAATGTCCTGAGATATGATGAACTTATGGTGAGAATATGAATATATGTATATATATATGAAGAATGAGTTTAAGGGATTTGATAAAATGCAAGACTATGTTACTTATGTTAAATGTATGATAATACTTATTTAAGTTGTATTTTATTTGCATGTGAACTTACTAATCTTTAATGCTTACCCCATTCCTTTCCTTTTCTTGTAGTGTTGCCAAGCTAGCTCGGGGATCGGAGGACGTCGGAGACTCGATCACACTATCAATTGAAAATTTGGTATAGCTAGTCTCATCATGTTAAGTATTGCATGTTTAGGTCTTGGTATTTTTGTTATGTGTCATACTGATTAGCCAAATATGTTGGCTCATGATGGTATTGTGATTATTTTGTATATGGCATTGAGAAGTGGCTCATATTGATTATTTGGGTTATAACCCTAATTATTGATGCATGCATGCAAATGTGCTTATGCTTTAATATCTTGTGGTTAATAAGTGTGATGACTGGTATGTATGTTTGGTGTATGAAATATGGTTAATGTGTTTGACAATAAAGGTGGTGCAAGTGGGTAACTTGAAGGTAGGTTAGTAAAGATGATAGACAAACATGAAATTGGTGTGGAATGCCATATGAAAGCATGATAGTTTGAATAGGTGATATGTTGACATTACCAAGTCATAATTTTAACCATGAATGTGAATGCTTGAGTAGCCAAATATGCCATGTTGCATGCCATGAAGTGACTGTAGGTATATATGTGTTTAAGGGTGGCAAATGGCTTGGAAAATAGCATAGAAATTGTCCACACAGTTAGACACACGGGCATGTGTCTTGGCCGTGTGTGTCACATGGTCTGCCCCATGGGTGCATGATCCGGCCATGTGTCCCCTGCACCTTAATTATACAAAACAGAATTCCAGTACTAAACACACGGGCAGAGACATAGCTGTGTGTCTTAGCCGTGTGAAGGACGCGGCCTTAGGACATGGGCATTTGCCCAGGCCGTGTGAAGACTGCACTTAATTTTTGGAATTTAATTCACCACACGGCCTAAGCACACGGGCTTGTGACTTGGCCGTGTGACCTTATTTGGTTGATGACATCATAAACAGAGAGTTACGCGGGCTAAGGACACGGGCGTGTCCCAAGCCACACGAGCGTGTGTGACCACATGGCCTACCTACACGGGCGTGTGACTCTCCAAATCAAGAAAATTTTCTAAGTCTTCCTATTATTTTGAAAGTTCTCGATTTAGTCCCGAACCACCTCAATGTATATTTTGGGCCTCGTAGGCCCATATAAGGGGCAGTTTGCACATGTATGAATGAATTTGATTTGAACGAAAATTTTATGGCTCGATTTTTTATGGTTGGTTATTTTTAAGTCCTGTAACGCCTCAAACCCAGTCCTAGCTTTTGATACTCTATAAAACAAAGACAAATAACACACAATAAGCTTCATAGCTTAGTAAGTTCATACCAAATATACTCAATAGTTCATAATATACAAATCATCAATTAATAGGTACTTAGTATTTCACATATCATCATTCAATTTATCATGTATATACAAATTCATCAAGCTTCATACACATAGTATCAATTACCACATAGGTATCGTACGTACCTGTACTTTCCCGTATTTATTTATTTCATTCTCATCTCTTTGTTCAATACGTTAAATCGTTCAGAACTCTGTCAATGCTCTAAGAACTCATATACTTAGTGCATAAATGATTAGCCGAAGCTATAACAATATCAGACACTTAGTGCCATCACATTAAACTAAAGCTATCTCGGTATCGCATATTTAGTACCATATAAAGTCGAAGCTATTCCAACTCACACACTAAGTGCTGTATATAGCCGAAGCTATCTCCAACCGCACACTAAGTGCCAAATATAGTAGATTTGTTGTCGTACACAGTCGTAGTCACATATATACAATTTATGCATTATTAAAGCATTAAAAACATAATTGTAACAATGTTTATCACGTACGAACTTACCTCGGACGTAAAAAAGACGAAACTAGTCGATTAGTTGAGTACTTTACTCTTGCCTCGATCTAAGCCCAAGTTCCTCTTTTCTTGATCTAAATACATTCAAAATTAACTCTTTTATTCATCAATACTTTCAATTTAGTCCACAAACACATATTTGGACATTTTTACACTTTAGCACCTAAAGTTCCATATTTATTCAATTTAGCCCTTGAACCATAAAAACACAAATTACACAAAATTTAACAAACCCATGCTTGGCTGAATTCTCTATAGGTCCCTAGAAGCCTATATTTTTCATTTATTTCACAATTTAACCCTTCAATTTACACTTTTCACAATTTAATCCTTAATGTGCATTTTCACTATAAATCACTTTACAAAACTTCAATATCTATCATCAAGCTTTCAAAATTCATCAAAAATCATTCCAAAGCTCAATCATTCAGAAATGGAAACTCACAAATTCATCAACAATTTCAGAAATTAGGGTACGGGCTAGCTAGTACTCAAAGCAATGATCACAAAAACGTAGAAATCATCAAAAATCGAGTAAAAATGAACTTACAATTAGCAAGAGTAATGGCCAAACCTTCAAGCCCTAGCAATGGTGTTTTTTCTCTCTTAATTTGGCTAGATGATGATAATATGTCTTATTTTTAGCTTTGTTTAATTAATATTAACATAATTATAAATTTCTAATTTTAACCTTTAATAATAAACATATAAATCACTTAATATAAGGTCATTTATGTCCGTCTCCACTATCAATGGTCTAATTACAACATAAGGACCTTTCATTTAATAAGCCATGACAATTAGACACTTTTAACAAATAGAATGCAACTTTTTCATTTTACGTGATTTAGTCCTTTTTTTCAAATTAACCACTTAAACGATAAAATTTTCACGCAAAACTTTCACACATATATAATCACATACTGTAAACACCAAAAATAATATTAAAATAATTTTCTAACCTCAGACTTGTGGTTCTGAAACCAATATTCCAGTTTAGCTAAAATCGGGCTGTTACAACTCTCCTCCCTTTAGGGATTTTCGTCCCCAAAAGTTTTACCAGCGGATAAGTTTGGATATTGCTTTCTCATAGCATCCTCGGGTTCCCACGTAGCTTCTTCAACCCTGTGTCAATGCCATAATACTTTCACTAACGCCATTCTTTTATTTCTTAGCTCTTTAATCTCACGAGCTAAAATTCGGATCGATTCTTCACTATATGATAAATTTGACTGAATCTCAACTTCGGTCGGGGAAATAACATGCCAAGGATTGGATCTGTATCGTCGAAGCATTGGTACATGAAATACATTATGAATGTTTTCTAACTCAGATGGTAATGCTAGCCGATAAGCAACTGTTCCAACTTACTCGATAATCTCATACAGTCCAATCTCGAACTCAACTTCCTTTTCTGCCAAATCTAATTATTTTCTTCTACGGTGAAACTTTCAAAAACACTCTATCCCTGATCTGAAACTCAATATCTTTCTGTTTCAAGTCTGTGTAAGATTTCCGTCGATCCGATGTTGCTCTCAGACTATCACGAATTACTTTCACTTTTTCTTTAGTCTCTCTAATCAGATCAACCCCATGAATCTTATTCTCGCTTAGCTCAGTCCAATACAATAGTTTTTGATATTTACGACCGTATAGAGCTTCGTACGGTGCCATTTTTATACTCGATTGAAATCTATTCTTATACGCGAACTCAATCAATGGTAAATATTTTTCCCACATACCTTTAAACTCAAGAATGCAACATCTCAACATATCTTCAAGTATTTGAATAACTCGCTCTAATTGACCATCCGTTTGCAGGTGAAATCTGAATAACTCCCTCTAATTGACCATCCGTTTGCGGGTGAAATGCGGTACTAAAATGTAGCTTTGAACCCAGTGCATCTTGTAATTTCTTCCAAAACCTAAATGTGAACCTCAGATCTCTATCCGAAACAATGGAAACAGGTACTCCTTCTAATCTCACAACCTCAGAGATGTATAACTCAGCAAGCTTGTCAAGTGAATAATCTGTACGCACTGGAATAAAATGAGTTGATTTTGTCAATCTGTCAACTATAACCCAGATCGTATCTTTCTTACTCAGAGATAGGGGTAAACCCGAAATAAAATCCATAGTCACTCTATCTTATTTCCACTCAGGAATCATAATCGGCTGTAATAAACTAGACGGCACTTCATGCTCAGCTTTAACTTGTTGAAAAATCAAACATTTAGAAATGAATTCTAAAATGTCACGTTTCATACCATGCTACCAATAGAGCTGTTTCAAGTCATTATACACTTTCGTACTTCCCAGATGAATAGATAAATGACTATTATGTGATTCATTCAAAATCATTCGAATTAACTCTGAATTTCTCAAAACACATATTCGATCTCTAAATCTCAAACAATCATCAATGTCAACTTGAAATTCTAAATCAGGGTTTGATTCACATTGAGCTTGTTTTGTTAATATTTCATTATCAACTTTCTGAGCTTCACAAATATGTTGTAAAAATAAAGGTCTAGCTTTTAACTCAACTACAATCGATCCGCCATCAGATAGATCCAACTGAGTATTCATTTTGCGTAAAGCATACAAAGATTTTTGGCTTTTGTGGAATGGAAACCGCTGAGGAATGTAACTGAAGTTCGAAGCTTTTTGGGTTTGGCTAGATACTACATATGGTTTGTAAACAGATTCTTTATGATAGCTACACCGATTACAAGATTACTGCAAAAAGATGTCAAGTTCGAATGGACAAAAAAGTGCCAACAAAGTTTTGAGAAACTAAAGGCTTTATTGACCGAAGCAGCAGTGTTAGTGCAACTGGAGTCAGGAAAGGAATTTGTGATATATAGCGACGCCTCCTTGAATGATTTGGGGTGTGTAATCATACAAGAAGGCAAGGTTATAGCCTATGCCTCGATACAACTAAAGCCACACGAGAGAAATTACCCGACCCATGACTTGGAACTAGCAGCTGTAGTGTTCGCGTTGAAGATTTGGAGGCACCATTTGTATGGAGAGAAATGTCAAGTATTTACCAACCATAAGAGCTTAAAGTACTTGATGACTCAAAAGGAGTTGAATTTGTGGCAACACTGATGGTTAAAGCTATTAAAGAATTACGAGTTGATTGTCGACTACCATCCGGGGAAGGCAAATGTCGTCGCTGAAGCATTGAGTAGAAAATCATTATTTGTGCTGAAAGAAATGAATGCCAATATGGCTTTGTCTGATGATGGTTCAGTTCTAATAGAGTTGAGAGCTAGACCGACGTTTCTTTAAGAGATCCGAGAAGCTCAGAAAGGTGATGAGAAATTGCAAGCCTAGAGAACTCAGTTTGAGTCAGGAATTGAATCAGATTTTCGTATTGGTACCGATGGATGTTTAATGTTTAGAGACAGAGTTTGTGTACACAAGAAAAATAAGCTTATTTAGAAGATTTTGAGTTAAGCACATAGTGGTTGTTTGTCTGTCCACCCGGGCGGTGTAAAAATGAACAACGACCTTAAGAAAATGTATTAGTGGATAGGTATGAAAAGAGATATTTCAGAGTTTGTGTCTAAGTGCCTAGTATGTCAACAAGTAAAGGCTGAACATCAAGTGCCTTCGGGTCTACTTTAGCCTATCATGGTCCCAAAGTGGAAGTGGGATTGGATCACTATAGACTTTGTGACGGGTTTGCCGATAACCCCAAAGAAAAAGGATGCTATTTGGGTTATTGTGGATATGCTAACAAAGTCGGCACATTTTATACCAGTGCATATCGATTACTCCTTTAAGAGATTAGCCGACTTGTATGTTCCTGAGATTGTGAGACTACACGGAGTGCCCATATCGATTGTTTCAGATAGAGACCCGAGATTTACCTCGAGATTTTGGAAAAAGTTACAAGAGGCATTGGGAACAGAGTTGAGTTTTAGCACAACTTTCCATCCGCAAATCAACGGACAATCAGAGAGGGTAATACAGATATTAGAGGATATGTTACGATGTTGCATCCTTGAGTTCCAAAGTAATTGAGAAAAATATCTACCATTGGTTGAATTCGCCTATAATAACAGTTATCAGACAAGTCTGAAAATGGCGCCTTATGAGGCTTTGTATGGGCGAAAGTGTCGAACGCCCTTATATTGGATTGAGCTTAGAAAGAGTCAAATTCACGGGGTCAATTTAGTCAAAGAGATTGAAAAGAAAGTTAAAGTGATTCGTGACTACTTGAAGGTCGCCTCAGATAGACAGAAATCATATACAGATTTGAAACGAAAGAAAATTGAATTTCAAGTCAGTGATAAGGTATTTTTTAAAGTATCTTCATGGAGAAAAGTTCTTAGATTTGGTAGAAAAGGCAAGTTGAGTCCTCGTTTCATAAGACCTTATGTTGTTACCGAGAGAGTAGGGCCAATTGCCTATCGATTGGATTTACCACTGGAATTGGAAAAGATTCACGACATGTTTCATGTGTCTATGCTACATTGATATAGATCAAACCTTTTACATGTGATTGAGCAGACAGAGGTTGAGATTCTTCCGGACATGACGTATGGCGAAGAACCGGTCAAGATTTTAGCCCGAAAAGTTAAATAATTGAGAAATAATAGTATAGCACTTGTAAAATTTTTGTGGCATAGATATGGAGTCGAGGAAGCCACATAGGAACCCGAGGAGTCTATGAGAGAGCAGTACCCAAACTTATTCACCGGTAAGATTTTCGAGGACGAAAATCCCTAAGGGGGAGAAATGTAACAGCCCGACTTAGGGCCTAGTCAGAACAGTGGTCTCGAGAACACAAATCCAAAGTTAAAAAGATTATTTTATTATTATTTTGATGTTCTAGCATTAATACGTTAGTACATGAAAAATTTGGTGAGTTAATTTTGACGTTTGTGAGCCCGATTGTGAAAAAGGACTAAATTGCATAAAGTGTAAAAGACCTAAATTGATAGCTAAAGGTGTTAAATAGCTAGAGAACCTAAATTGAGGGCCTTTAAAAGGCAATTAGACCCCACAGGAGACGTGTGGTCAAAAATTTTCAATTCTTGGTGGGATTAGGTGACCAATTTTGACTAAAATAGAAAATAGAAGGAAGAAATGATATCACCCTATTTCCCATTTCTTCTTAGCTAAAAATATAAGCCATTTTTGGGGTTTTAATCTTCAAAAGTTTTTAGCAACATGAAGCACTCACAAGTAAGTGATCCTAATGGCTTTTCTAAAATATATTTGTACTTTTGAGACCCTTGAAGCATGAGGTTTCAAATGAGGGAGCTATCTTGCAAAATGATCAAGAGTTTAGGGTTTTTCCATGAAAGAATTTGTGTATTTTTCTGAGTTTTTATGGAAGAAAATGAGTCTTGGTTGTGTTGTAAACAACTTTTGTGAAAGGTGTTAGCATGAAAACACCTAAAGAGACTATTTTGCAAAAGTTGCAAAATAAGTGATAAGTGCGTGAAATAGTGGAAATTTCAGGTTGCTATAAGAGTAAAAAGAGTTTAGCTAAGCTTAAGAGGGGAATAAATTTGATAAAAATTGATTTTCGGGCATAGAGGTAAAATGGTCATTTTGCCAAAGTCTAGGGGCAAAATGGTCATTTTACCGAAAATGTGAATTTTCAATTGCCTAATTGTAATTAGTGACTAAACGAGTGTATTTTGCTAATATAGATCAAGAATTGTCAAATCCGAACCAAGACCAGGGGAAGGCCAAGCAAATCGACTAAACCGTATAGTCACTATATTTTAAAATCTGAGGTAAGTTGTATGTAAATAATATAAGACCAGCTCCTGCTCAAGGGACAGCGTCTTCTGAATCTAGACCTGTAACAAATAGTTACGGGGGTAAGCCTAAAGAAGCCTTCTTTCAGATATTAAATGAGTGGATCACACAGTACATTAGTACGAACCCGACTATTTTGCAGCCTTCACCCCCCGTCTATTCCCCAATCGATCCTTGTAGCTCCTTAAGGTATCGATCCTTTACGATTAAATATACGACCTGTTGATAGAATATGAAAACACAGAATAGAGGAATTTAGAGCCACTGCTAATGAAGACCCTGAGAGAGCTGAATTTTGGCTTGAGAACACTATTCGGGTATTCGATGATTTGTCTTGCACACCCGAAGAATATATGAAGTGTGTTGTATCACTGTTGAGAGATACTACGTATCAGTGGTGGAATACCTTGATATCCGTAGTTCTTCCAGAATGAGTCACTTGGGATTTCTTTCAAGTTGAATTTAGAAAGAAATACATCAATCAAAGATTCATCGATCAAAAGAAAAAAGAATTCCTTGAATTGAAGCAGGGTCGTATGTCAGTTATAGAATATGAGAGAGAGTTTGTACGATTGAGAAAATATGCTCTTGAATGTGTTTCCTCTGAAGTTATAATGTGTAAAAGATTTGAGAATGGTTTGAATGAAGAAATCAGAGTGTTAGTTGGAATTCTAGAGCTGAAAGAGTTTCCTGCTCTGTTTGACCGAGCTTATAAAACCGAAGAGCTTTGCAAAGAAAAAAGAAAAGCTGATTCTAAGGCTAGAGAGTCTAGAAAAAGATTTACGGGCAAATCACATCAGTCAGCATCAAAGAAATTTAGAGAATATCATCCTCATTCTATGGCCTCTCTGAGAATTTCTATTAGAGATTGTAATACGAGACAATCAAGTTCAAAACCTCAGGCGACATCTGTGGCTAGTGTGGGAAGTGTTAGAAATGTTGGATCTAAATGTAAACATTGCAATAAGCGACATTACGGTGAATACAAATTAGTGAGTGGAGCTTGCTTTAACTATGGATCCTTTGACCATTCTCTCCGTGACTGTCCAAAAACATTCACAGCTGAAAGAGAACAACCAGTGAAAATAAGTAACACAACTACTAGAGGGAGACCGCCCTAAAACACTAGAAATGTGAGTGGTAATCGAGGTGCTACGAGAGATTCGACTATGAAGTCTGAGGCACGAGCACATGCCAGGGCTTATGCTATTTGTGCACGAGAGGAGGCATCATCACCAGAACAGTACTTATTCTCTTTTTGATACTGATATAGTTACGTTGATAGATCTTGGATCAACCCATTCATATATCTGTATGAATTTAGTATTTAAAAAGAGTTTGCATGTCGAGTCTACAGAGTTTGTAATTAAAGTATCGAACCCCTTAGGCAAGTTTGTTTTAGTTTATAAAATTTGTAAAAATTGCCCTCTGATGATCCGGGGTTACTGTTTTCGGGCTGACTTGATGCTTCTACCATTCGATGAGTTTGATGTGATTCTAGGTATGGATTGGCTGACTATGCACGATGCAGTTGTGAATTGTTGACAGAAGACTATCAAATTGAAATGTCAAAATGGTGAGATTCTTCAGATTGAGTCTAATGATTCGAGTGAATTACCTACTATGATATCGTCTATGTTAGCTCAGAAATACTTGAGAAAGGGCTATGATACATATCTTACATACGTATTGGATACGAAAGTTTCAGAATCAAATATTGAATCCGTATCTATTGTTTGTGAGTTTTCGAATGTATTTTCAGAAGAATTACCGAGATTGCCTCCCATCAGAGAAGTTGAATTTGGTATTGAGTTAGTACCCAGAACAACACCGATATCGATAACTCCGTACAGAATGCCTCTAAAAGAATTTAAAAAATTGAAAGCTCAGTTGCAAGAATTGACAAACAGAAGTATTTTACAACCGAGTTATTCTCTCTGGGATGCACCAGTTTTGTTCGGGAAAAAGAAAGATGGTACGATGCGCATGTGTATCGACTATAGACAGCTAAATAAAATGACTATAAATAACAAATACCCTCTACCGTGGATTGATGACTTGTTTGATCAGTTGAAAGGGGCTATGGTATTTTCAAAGATTGATTTGAGATCGGGTTATTATCAGTTGCAAGTTAAAAAGTCAAATGTGCCGAAAATTGCGTTCAGAACAAGATATGGACATTATGAATTTCTTATCATGCCTTTCGGTTTTCTAATGCTCCTGTCATTTTTATCGACTTGATGAATCGAATATTCAGACCGTATTTAGACAGATTTGTTGTTTTATTTATTGATGATATTCTGATTTATTCACAAGATGAAATTGAGCATACCGAGCATTTAAGAATTGTGTTAAAAACTCTACGTGATAAACAGTTATTTGCAAACTTCAGTAAATGTGAGTTCTGGCTCAAAGAGGTTGGATTTTGGGGGCACATTGTTTCAGCCAATGGTATTAGAGTTAATCCGAGAAAGATTTTTGCTATTACCAAAGATTCGTGAAAGGATTTTCAATTATTGCAACACCGATAACACGACTACTACAAAAAGATGTAAAGTTCGATTGGTCAAAAAAATGTCAACAGAGTTTCGAACAGTTAAAGAGTTCGTGATCTATAGTGATGCATCGTTAAATGGATTGGGTTGTTTTTCAATGCAAGAAGGGAAGGTTATAGCTTATGCTTCTCGACAACTGAAATCGCATGAAAAGAACTATCTGACGCATGATTTAGAGCTAGCAGCAATTGTGTTCACATTGAAGATTTGGCGACACTATTTATACGGTGAAAAATGCCACATTTATACAGATCACAAAAGCTTGAAATATCTGATGTCATAGAAAGATTTGAATTTGTGAAAACAAAGATGGCTTGAGTTATTGAAAGATTATGACTTTGTGATTGATTATAACTCGGGAAAATCTAATGTTTTTGCTGATGCCTTGAGCCAAAAATCATTGTTTGCATTAAGAGCAATGAACGCCCAATTGATGTTATGTGATGATGGGTCTATTTTAGCTAAATTAAGATCTAAATCGGTATTTCTTCAACAAATTTGTGAAGCTCAGAAAGATGATCGTGAATTACAAGTTAAACGAATTCAATGTGAGTCTAATTCTGATTCAAATTTTCATATTGGAACTAATGACTGTTTACCGAAAAATAAAGAGCTTATTCAGAAAATCCTACATGAAGCACACAATAATTGTTTTTCTATTCATCCGGGTAGTACCAAGATGTATAATGATCTGACACAACTGTATTGTGGTCAGGAATGAAACGGGATATATCGGAGTTTGTATCAAAATATTTGATTTGTCCACAAGTCAAAGCTAAAAATCAAGTACCATTGGGTTTAGTACAGCCTGTAATGATTCTTGAGTGGAAATGGGATAGAGTTTCAATGGATTTTGTGTCAGGATTTCCCCTAACTCCAAAAAAGAAAGATGCTATCTGGGTTGTCGTTTATCAACTAACGAAATCTGCCCATTTCATACCGGTACGTATAGATTACTCGCTTGATAGATTAACAGAGTTGTACATTTCTGAAATTGTTCGATTACACGATGTGTCATTATCCATTATCTCTGATAGAGATCTGAGATTTACGTTGTGATTCTGGAAGAATTTGTAAGAGGCTCTGGGAACAAAGTTGAATTTCAGTACTGCTTTTTATCCTCAAACTGATGGTCAAACTGAGAGAGTTATTCAGATTCTCGAAGATATGTTGAGATGTTGTATTTTAGAGTTTGAGGGCAGTTGGGAAAAATACATACCGTTGATTGAATTTGTGTATAACAATAGTTTCCAAAAAAGCATAAAAATGGCACCTACAAAGCTTTATATGGCCGCAAATGTCGAACTTCGCTATACTGGACTGAATTGAGTGAGAAAGATTCACGGGGTTAAATTGATTAGAGAGACTGAAGAAAAAGTAAAAACGATTTGAGATAGTTTAAAAGCAGCAACGATTCGAGATAGTTTAAAAGTAGCTTCAGATCAATAGAAATCCTATGCGGATTTGAAATGTAAAGAGATTGAATTTCAAGTCGGAGACAATGTTTTTAAAAGTATCACCATGGAAAAAGGTTCTTCGATTCGGTCATAAAGGAAAGTTGAGTCCGCGTTTTATCAGACAATATGAGATTACTAAGAGAATAGGACCTGTAGCATATCGATTGGCTTTACCGCCAGAACTTGAAAAGATCCATAATGTTTTTCAAATTTCTATGCTACGTCAATATAAATCTGATCCTTCACATGTGATCTCTCCGATAGATGTTGAAATTCAACCTGATTGTCATATAACGAAGAACCGATTCGGATTTTAGCTCATGGAATCAAAGAGTTGAGAAATAAACGTATAGCTCTCGTGAAGATTCTTTGGCATAAACACTGGATTGAGGAAACTACATGGGAACTCGAAGAAGCTATGTGAAAATAGTACCCTAACCTTTTTACTGGTAAGATTTTCAGGGACGAAAATCCCTAAGGGGGAGAATTGTAACAGCCTGTTTTAGGTCAAATCGGAACAGTGGTTTCGGGACCACAAATCTGAAGTCAAAATATTTATTTTATTATTTTTAATAAGGTTTACAGCATGATAGATTAATTATGTGAAAGTTTCGTAAAGAAATTTTACTATTTAAATGCTTAATTCAGTAAAAAGGACTAAATCGCATAACGCTAAAAAGTTGAATTCTATTGTTTAAAGGTATTAAATAGCTATGGTTTATTAATATGGAAGTATTTATAATGTTATTTGACCATGATTAAGGTTAGTGGACATTTATGTCCATGAATTACATGATATATTGATGTTTTATAATAAGGTTATATTAGTAATTTAGTTATTAAGTTAATAATAATAAAACAAAACCCAAAAATCATGTTATTTCATGCATTAATAGTCGAAAATTTGAGAAAGAAGAACAAAAATAAGGTTTTACATTCGACAAGCATAAATTCTTCAATTAGGTATGTAATTTGACTCGGTTTTTAATGATTTTTACGTTTTTGAGATTGTTGCTTCATATATTAGCTAGCCTATAACACCCCTTACCCGTACCCGATGTCGGGATAGGATACGAGGTGTTATCGAACGCATACACAGTCATTCATGGAAAAATCGGGCTATAAAATTTTTTTTTCAAAACTCATTCATGCATACACAATTTGTCCTTGATACGGGCCTACGAGGCCCAAAACAACCATCGGAAAAGATCCAGGGCTAAATCAAAAAATTTAGAAAGGTTTGGGAAATTTTCCCTAATACAGAGCCACACGCCAGTGTGAGACAGGGGACACGCCCATGTGCTCTTGACACGCCCGTGTCTTCTGGCTATGTAACTCTCTGACAATGACGTCAGCACCAATTTAGGGTCACACGGTCGTATCACATGCCCATGTAGCCAGACCATGTGGTCAACTAAAAATAAATGAATTTTTCATAAATTAGTGCAGACTTCACACGACCAGAGTACACGCCCATGTGGGTAGGCCGTGTCTCTCACACAGCCAAGACACACGCCTGTGTCTTAGCCCATGTGTCTACTATTGGGTATACTGACTTGTAAAATTTAGGTGCGGGGGTCACACGGCTACTCAACACTCCCGTGGGGTGGACCGTGTATCACACACGGCCTAGACACATGCCCTTGTGTCTACCCATGTGGACCATTTATAGGCTAATTTCCAAGCCAATTGTCACCCTCAATCAATTCATACATTCAAACATATTTCATAGCATGCTACATGACCTATTTAAAACACTTTTTTTTTTATAAAAACCTATTTAAAACACTTAATTGTTTAACACCATGGCACTTTCACATCTTCATAAGGTCGTTCTATTACACATTCAATTAGACACACGAATTGGAAGCATTCCACACCAATTTCATGCATAATCAAATTTATTACCATAATCTCAAATTACACATTCATGTCCATAGTTATCTTAAATCATTAAGTCATTCCTTATTTCCAAGTACTTATTTTATTCATCATCACATATCCATCAAACCAACCACATAGCACATCATCAAGGCATTAACACATGTATCCATGAACAATTAGACATCACAACCCAATAATCAATTATGAGCCATATCACATGGCTATTACAAAATAAATCATCAACATCATAGGCCTTCACAATTTGGCCAAATATCATGACACATATCATAAAATAAGCAAGTCCCCTATACATGCCATACTCAAAATAACAATTTCACTATACCCAATATTCTTTTGATAGTGTGATCGAATACTCCGACAGCTTCCGATCCCCGAGCTAGCATGGCAGAACTACAAAGGATGGAAAGAGAGGGGGTAAGCATTAAAGCTTAGTAAGTCCACATGCAAATAATACGCAATGATAGTAAACCCTAATCATACTAAGACATAATATCATAATCACAAGAATTACTCATCATCCAATCATTTTGGCTCCTTTATCAAGTGTTTATGTATATACTTTCTCATCACATATCCTTCTTTATCAAGGCATTATTTGTAACATCCCGAAATAGGGCCTAGTCAGAATAGTAGTTCGGGACCACAAATCTGACATCAAAATATTTATTTTATAATTATTATGAGGCCTAGAATATGATTATATGCATGTGTTAAAGTTTTATGAAGAAATTCTAAGTATAAGGTGTCCAATCGAAAATTATGGACTAAATTGAATAAATTGCAAAACTTGGATTCTAGAAGCAATTTGTATGAAATTGCTTTAGATTATGAATTAGAGGTCTTGGAGAGAAACTTTCCAAAATTCTAAATTTTTGGACAAAAATAGGCTTGCATGGATCAAATTTTAAAGAAAGGGCATAAGGGCATTTTGGTCATTTGTCATTTTAATGAATTAAAATGGGAAAAATCAAGCCAAAATCAGCCATTTTCTCCTTCATCTAGCTGAAAATTTGGGGTTCTCCATAGCTAGGGTTTCAAGCTTTCCAAGCTCAATAGTAAGTGCTCCCAAGCCCCATTTTTCATGCTCTATGTATTTTTGAAATCCCGGTAGCTTGTTCTCTCCATTTCTACCCATATTTCATGCTAGGGTTCATGTTTAAAAATTCACTCATGCATGATTTGCTTGTATTTTGATGGATTATGGAGGAATATGGAAGATGAATGTGTATTAAACATCTTTTCCTAGTTGATTTTCATGAAAAACCCTTATAGGGACTATTTTGCAAATGATGTAAATGTGTGGTAGAAATGAGAAAATAATGGGTAATGTGGATTACCATAAAAAGGAAAAGTGTTCAGCTAGACTTGGGAAAGATAGAAAGTGCATGTGTTTCATTATACGAGCCTAGAGACTATATCATAAAAATATCAAAGGTTAGGGGCAAAACGGTCATTTAGACCGGGGTAGATATTAAACTTGAAATGTATAAGGTGGGGCATTAATGAGTTAATTTTTGCTGTTATAGACCCCGAGGAACAAATTTCAGAGGTAGATCATGGTAAACGCAAGGTTTCGAAATAACCGAAACACAATCCCGAAAAGAATACCAAGTAAGTTCGGATAACTTAAAATAAACCCCTAATATGCATAATTGAATGATTTATGAATGCATGATGATTGCATTTATTATTAGCATGAAATATCATGGAAATGCATATTTGATGGTAACATGTGAAAAATGTCTCGGATGAGGTTGACAAAGGGATTTCGATGGATAAACCCTCATTGATATGTGTAAAGAGATCCTACATGTGTTGTAGTAAGGATTTAGCCCGGACGGGTAATCCGTGATCTCGAGTATGGAAAGGATCTAGCTCAGACGGGTGTTCCTTGAATGATCGAGCCTCCCAAAGAATATATGTGCATTGAGGATTTAGCCGGACGGGTAATCCTAATAGGGTCTGAATTTAGCCTGGACTGGTAATATTCCCATGAGATGTGAGGTTCACGGGAGTGCATATATGTGAAATGATCATTCATAATAATTGACGGATAATAGGTATTCCATCGAGATTTCCTAGAAACTCAATTAATATGATGTATGTTAATAAGATGATGAATGATGAGCTCATCTACATAAATTACGTGATATTTTGTTATCTGACTAACTTATTGATTGAGTGCATGTGATATGAAATCATTTCATAATTGATGATTTCATGATTTAAGTGTGGACGTATGCTAATTACTCGGTAAGTTTACTTTCCAGTTATTCAAGCTTACTAAGCATGAAAATTCTTACCCCCTCTCTTTTCCCCGTTTTACAGAGCTCAAGGACTCATAAGGATCGGAAGACGGTTGGAGAAGCAACATACTATCAACTAGTCAAGCTTTGGTATAAAGACACTTCTACTTTGTTAATGGCATGTATAAGGCTTTGAGTATTTTGTCATATGTGTCATTTGAATTGCCAAATGAAGGCAAGTAAAGATGTATTCATCTTTTTGTATAAGGCCATGGAAATTGGCATATTTGGAAGTAGGCTATGACCTGCCTTCATATACATGTTTATGTTCTTATATGATGGGTGGCAATGAGTTCAAAAACGAGCCAAATTTTAAATGTGCTACAATAACATAAGAACCCATAAATACTAGATGGGAAATAACCTTTTTGTATGAAACCAATGATATGAGGTTTCCATACAACTAACTTCATCAAGATCATTTACAAGTGTATAATCATGTTTTACTTTGGATTTGGTATCTATTAAGAAAAAGAAGTAGAAAGGGGTGACTAAAGGCTTGGAAAATAGCCTATTAAGGTCCACATGGCTAGATACACGGGCGTGTGTCTAGGCCATGTGTGACACACGGTCCATCCCCATGGGCATGTGGTATGGCCGTGTATCCCCTACACATAAAACTTTAAGTCAAATTAGCACGCGAGTAGGACACACGGGCGTGTGTTTGGGCCGTGTTAATTTAACAGAATGCTCAAGTTTTGGACACGGGGTAAGCCCACGGGCGTGTGTCTTCGCCATGCCTAAAAGTCAGTGTTGCCCACGGGTTAAAGGCATGGACGTGCCCTAGGCCACACGGGCGTGGGTGACCACACGGGGATGTGACACTTCTAAATAAGGAAATTTTTTAAAGTTATTAAATGTTCTCGATCCTATCCTGAACTATCTCTATGTATATTTAGGGCCTTCAAGGCCCATTTAAGGGACAAGATGTGGATGCCTGAAAGTTTCAGATCTGAGCTAAACCTAGTGAGTCGATTCAATATGTTTTAAATGTAAAGTTCCGGTAATACCTCGAACCCTATCCTGATAATGGATACGGATGAGGGGTGTTACATTATTCATAGGGTTAGCATACATACCTGTACTCATCGTAGTATATCATATAACCATACCTCTTTAACATACCCTTCTTAGGACTTTCATCACATCCATTGCATTACCCGTTGAACACTCGGAATACTATTGGATATGCGTAAAACTTGCACATAAGTGCCACATATACATATGTAGCCAGAGCTACCTCATAACATGTAACGCTCTCAATAAAGCTACTCACGAGGTTGCTCATATAAGCTATCGGTCAAGGTGTAACTACATGGGCTGCTCACACAAGCTGTTAGGTATCCGACACATTCAAGGATTACCTAGCCACCGGTAAGACACACAAGACCATTGCTTAGAACCCAATTACATGTATCGCATCCATTTTGAACTCAGACCAACTCAACAAGCTCGGATGTCACATGTATCGCATCTATTATGAACTCGAACCAACTCAATGAGCTTGGATGCCGCATACATATCACAAATCCAGACCAACTCAATGAGTTCAGATTTTTTAATTTCTAGTGACCTGTCAATTGTATCCTAAACTATTCCTAGGGTTCAAACGGGATTCTTTCTCAGATGCACATAGCATCTCCATCGTACTTGCTCGTAACGTCGTGGATAACGACCAACATCATTCATACTTACAAAGTTATCATTAGGCATAGCATACATAATATTGATAAAACATTTATCACATAATGTAAACACATCAAAATATAATACATTGTCACATTATTTATACATGCACTTACCTCGATACAAAATGATGATAATCGAGCCTAATCGTCTTATACTTTATTCTTCCCTCAATCAAGACCCGTATCACATTTTTATTTATCTATAATTCCAAATTTAACTTGTTTATTAAACACATTTTTCAAATCAATCCATAATTCATGTTTTGGTAAAATTACCTTTTTACCCTTAACTTTTTATTTATTTACAATTTAGTTCCTAGGCTCGTAAAATGAAATGTATGGGTTTTCATGGTTACCCAAGCCTAGCCAAACCTATACCATGTTCATATCAGCCCACAATTTCCTTTATTTCACATTTTTACTACCCACTTTTATACTTTTACAAACAAGCCCTTTTTAGGTGTTTTCACTAAAAATCACCTAGTAAAAGATGTTTATCACACACCAAACATTCATATTCCTCCATTAATCATCAAAATACATGCATGTTTTACATGGTTCAAATTTCACACATGAACCCTAGCTCAAAATATAGCTAGAAATGGATAGATCATGCTTCAAGGACTTCAAAAATGCAAAGAACATTAAAAACAGGGCTAGGGAGCACTTACAATCAAGCTTGAAATGTTGAAAAAAACCCTAGTTATGGCTATTGGAAATTTCATCTAGCACTTGGAGAAGATGAGCACATTTTGCTTTGATTTTTCCATTTTATTCTTTTAATTACTAAATGACCAAAATGTCCTTAGGGTCTTTCTTTCAAATTTTTCCTTTGCATGCCCATTTTTTGTCCAAAATTATAGAAATTGGTCAAATTGCTAATTAGGACCTCCTAATTTATAATATAAAGTAATTTTATGCCAAAAGCTTCTAGAATGCAGTTTTGCATTTTATTCAATTTGGTCCCTAAAGTGCAATTAGACATTTTATGCATAGAATTTCTTCAAGAAACTTTCACATAAACATTCATTAATATCATAGACCTTATAAGAATCATATAATAATTATTTTTATCTCAAATTTTTGGTCTCAAAACCACTATTCTGACTAGACCCTAATTCGGGATGTTACATAACCGGTACCTTAGTTTTTGAATTTGTTCATGATTATGAGTGATGCCATTGTTGAATACTTGAGTTTTTTAATGTTTAACGGAAGATTATGAAGGTTGAATGATAGTTTTACAAGTTCTATAAAGTGATTTTTGATAAAAATTTCAAATAGGGATTAAATTGTGAAATTGTAAATTATTAGGGTTAAAAGTGTGAAATAATGAAAGATATGGGCTGTTAGGAGTCCCTATGAAATTTGGATAGGAATGGGTAGGAACTAAATTGCATGAATTTGCAATTTTATGTGATAAGGACTAAATTGAAAAAAACTGAAAAGTATAGGGGAAAATGTGTAAATTTGCAAAAAATTGACTTATGAACTAAATTGAATAGATTCAATGCTGAATGTATTGAATTTGATAATATATAGATCAAGATAAACCGAAATCGAGTTTAAATCGAGGAAAAGGAAAGATTGACGAATAGCCAATAGTTTTTAACCGAGCAAATTGAGGTAAGTTCGTATAATTAGAATATAACTTTTCTATACTTATAATTAGTGAAATGAATATGTTTAATTGAAATACTTGAATTATGATTGTTTTATTGATATAATGTATTTGTTACCGACCCTGTTTGAACTATATGAATTCATTAGATACGAATGACATGATACTGAGATTACCGTTTTGGTCGAGCTCTTGCATTTGTTGCAGACTCACCACAGCTCGTATGAGCATATCGATATATCAGCTCAAAAGAGCTTACTATTTTTAGCTCATTGGAGCTTACCATTTCATCTCGTGTGAGCTTATTGTTCTGCTCGATAAAGCTTACCGTTTCAGTACAATAGAGCTTATTGTTCAGCAACTCAGGATGAGCTTACCGACCATGACGTGAAAGAGCATGTATGATAATGAATTGATCGATTACTGACATTGTTCACTCGACTATTCTTTGAAGTCTAATAGGTTCAATGGGCCTAAATAATGTTATACAGAAGAGTTACAGTTTATAAAGGTTATTAATGCTATGCATGATATATGAATTTGGAATGGTGACAAACATTGTATTAATGGATGATTTCATGTATGTTTACAATGACTAACATTGATTGAATACTTGTGATTAGGTATTGGTTAATTGAATTGGTTGCATATTTGTATTGCTTTGATTATGTATAAATGGTAAGATTAATTTTGAATTATACGGGCTTACTAAGTTATAAAGCTTACTCTATTTCTTTTTCTATATTTTATAGAGGTTCGTTAGCTCGCTCGTTTCAGACAAGTCAGAGTTGCACATCATACTATCCAATTTTGGATTGGTACTTTTGATCTTGTGAATATAAGTAAATATGGCATGTATAGTCTAGTTTGGAAGATATTAATTATGTTTCTTGATATTATGACTTTGGCATATTTTTGTGTATAAGTTAAGCCATGTGATTTGGCTTATTTTGATGTTATGTTTTGGGTTGAATTGAAGTGTTTAATTATGGTATGTTTTAGCAAGGAATGATGGAATGAAATTATGCAAATGAAGTCTTGATATATTGATGTTAGATGTATGGATTATGCATATGGTGAAATAGGTATTTGGATATGTAAATAGCAACTTTTGATATGGCTTATAATGTGTATTGAAATGGTTATTTTGGGTTGCCAATTGAGTTGCATAAATGTGGTCAATAATGTTTGTGTTTATAGATTCGCAAAATGGCTTTGCAAATAGCCGATTTTTGTCCACACGGGCGTGTGTCTTATTCGTGTATGACACACGGTCATGTTGCACGGTCGAGTGTCCCCTGGTGTGGAAATGAAATTGAAGTCAATATGCTTCACACGCCTCACACACAGGAGTGTGACTTGGCCGTGTTGCATAAGTCAGTATACCCTACAATTTTGCCACAGTCTGATACACGGGCATGTGTGGCCATTTCGAAGGGCACACGGGCTAAACACACAGGCATGTGGTTAGCCATGTGACCCAAGTCAGTATACTCTTCAGTTTTCACACGGCCTGGCACACGGACGTATCCTTAGCCGTGTGACACAAGTCAATATGTATGCCCTATTTTCACACGGTCTAAGGCACGGGTGTGTCTACTAGCCGTGTAAACGGGCATGTGATACTTGAAAAGTTGAAATTTTTCTAAGTTTCTGAAATTTTTAATATGTTACGATTTAGTCTCGAATGTATGTTTTAAGTTTTTATGCTTGATTTAAGTACATGTTGAATGTGAATGAATGACATTGACTGGATTATGATGTTCCTGGACAAATAATTGTTCTGAATTAAGTTACAAGTTTGGTAATGCCTCTTAACCTATTCCGGTGACGGTTACGGGTTAGGGGTGTTACAGTTCCATATACATTTATTCATCAGATTATCATCAATTTCATATCACAAAACACATTATTAAACTATATCAACAACTAAGGCCAACATACCCAAAACAAGCCAATATATATAAGGCATTATACACAACACTTAGGCCAACTTAAATGACCAAATACATATCAACATTTTCTAACAAAAGTAAGCCAAATCTCATGGCTTAAATCATAATTCAAAACATATCATCAACTCACTAGACTATACATGCTATATACCATATTTACAAGCATCTAAAAATACCAACAATTAGTTGATAGTGTGATGATGGTTCTCGATGATACCCAATGTCTGAGCTAGCTTTGATACTCTATAAAACTAAGACAAATAACATACAGTAAGCTTCATAGCTTAGTGAGTTCGTACCAAATATACTCAATAGTTCATAATATACAAATCGTCAATTAATAGACACTTAGTAGTTCTCATATCATCATTCAATTCTAATCCATGACCATTTATCATGTATATACAAATTCATCAAGCTTCATACACATAATATCAACTACCACATAGGTATCAAACGTATTTGTACTTTCTCATATTTATTTATTTCATTCTCACCTCTTTGTTCAATACGTTAAATCGTTCGTAACTCTTTCAATGATCAAAGAACTCATACACTTAGTGTATAAATGATTAGCCAAAGCTATAACAATATCGCACACTTAGTGCCATCACATTAAACCGAAGCTATCTCAGTATCGCACACTTAGTGCCACATAAAGCCGAAGCTATTCCAACTCGCACACTAAATGCTGTATATAGCCAAAGCTATCTCGAAACGCACACTAAGTGCCAAATATAGTAGATTTGTCATTGTACACAATCGTAGTCGCATATATACAATTTATACATTATTAAAGAATTAAAAACATAATTGTAACAATGTTTATCATGTACGAACTTAACTCAGACGTAAAAACGATGAAACTAGTCGATTAGTCGAGTACTTTGTTTGTAACACCCCAAACCCGTGACCGTCACCGGATTTGATCACGTGGTGTTACCGGGCTTACTTCCCTTATTTCTCTCTTGACAATAATTGATTTCAGTTCCAGGCAGGCTAGCTAACTGCGTCACTGTCACCTTAAAAATCATATCTCGAGTTCCAGAACTCAAAAATCAGTTCCGTAAATTTTCCCTGAAACTAGACTCATATATCCATCCCTGGATTTATTTCTAGAATTTTTGGTCTGGCCAATTGGTACATTTTATTAGTTAAAGTCACCCATGTTACAGGGGTCGACTACACTGACCTTCGTGCGTTACAACTTGAATATCTCTCTGTACAGGGCTTTAATACTGGTGCCGTTTGTTTCTAAAGAAACTAGACTCAAAATTTAATCTGCACATATAAGGCATGACTTCTAATTCTTTCTGGATAATTTATAGTAAATTTTCAAAGTCCCGACAGGGGACCCAGAAACCGTTCTGGCCCTGTCTCACGAGAACTCTAATATCTCTCAGTATACTGCTCATATGGTCGTTTCGTTTCATCCATATAAAAATAGATTCATCAAGGTTCAATTTCATAATTTATTCACTATTTAATTCTACTTCTACTATTTTTAGTGATTTTTCAATCTCATCTCACTGCTGCTGTCTGCAACAGTTACTGCAGTAGACAATGCCAATTTCATGAATCTTTCCTTGGCCTTACTAATCATCCATCATACATGACACAATTTATGGCCACCTTATCAAAATTAAAGTTTCTAAGACTCGTGGCTATAGGTTCTAGCATCCCACTCGACGACCACATAGGCCATTTTCACATGGCTTAAAGTTTACAACCCACAATTCAACAAAACATAATAGCCTATACATGCCAAATGTTCTCCTAGTTCAACTACGAAGACAATACCAAAAGGTTTCCAGCCGGTGTGATGACTTCAACGACGGTTCCGAAACACGCAACAATACGAGTCCAAGAGACCTAAAATGGGTGACAAGAAAACACCGAGTGAGTTTATAACTCAGTAAGTCATAAGCATTCATCAACCATCCATTAATAAAATTTTCGCAACATCAAACAATAAACGAGGCTAGGTACTTCATCCATATCGAAACTATACCATAATTCCTCGGACCTTTCGGTTCAATCTCATACCAAGTCATACATCCACATTTCATATTTTATACAATAAGATATTTGAGGCATTTTACACACCAACTCATTCGCACCACAATCATACAATTGCAATCATCACATAGATTTCAAGCTTACCAAGCTCAACCCGAGCATGAACGTATTGCCTATTCGTCATGAGCTCAAGGTACTTACCCGATCCGCTGTCCGGATTAACTCGATAATGTCGCACACTCAGTGCCAATTGTAATACAAGAGCATATAGTGAATCCGCACACTTAGTGCTATATATTTTCAGCTCGCACACTTAGTGCTATAAAATTTTCAGCTCGCACACTTAGTGCTATATATTTTCAGCTCGCACACTTAGTGCTATATAATCAAACTCGCACACTTAGTGCTGTACAATTTTAAAACCCGCACACTTAGTGCCAATCTTGTCACCGTGTCCATTTATACCCGCACACTTAGTGCCGAGACCAATACCTTATGCATTTTGCTGCCTTTATACATTCAACAATGGCATCATTCCATACACATACATTTCCATTTACACATCAACTCATTTAAACACAATTGCGTATATATTATGGTCATTTACATCAACACCAAATATATGCTTAATGACTTACCTTGTGTTGGGTAAAACAGTCCAAGTCGGCTACTCGATGACCTTCGTCTTTCCCTTGCTTGATTCTCCTTCTTTAACTCCTTGAGCTTAATCAATAAATCAACTAGTTTAACCATCTTGCTAAACATTCATAATTCAACTACACATGCATATGTATGCTTGTATATTCGGCAACCATTTTTTTTACTAATCACCCATTTGGTCGATTATACACATCACCAAATATGCACCAAAAACTTGATTCAACATCACTTACATACTCACCCAATGGCCAAATATACTTGAAATTTTACAAACATTCTCCAACAATTTATTTTTTTTAAGCAAACACATTTATCATTTACTTCATAACCAAAACATCATGTGCAAACATATATCCACACATAGGTGCAAGGCCAAATTTTAAGGTGTCCATAACCATTCAAAACACAAATTTTTAATATCATGCAAGAAGCATAAACCATGCTCATGAGCATACCATGGCGAATACCTCACACACCATGCCCCTTTTAAATTTTTTGTCATGGTTAAACAAAGGACTCAATGCCCTACTCAAGAATACTAAAAAGAAATTTCAAGAGTAGTTAATCCATCATTACATGCATCAATAGCAAGCTTCACATTTAGCATGCAATAGTTTCAACACAATATCAACCTTGGCTAAATACCATTTTCATGGCATAACAAGGATTTGAACCATGGCTAACATGCACATCAAGTAAGCAACCAAAACAAGCATGAATCTCATGACACCACCTCAAACATACCTTAATATTGATGCAAGTATAGCCAAATCTCCTTCTAGTTCTCTTCTAAACCAAGCATGAAGCAAAAATCCTCCCCTTTTCCTTAGTATATTCGCCAAGAAGTGAAAATGGATGAACAAAATTTCTCCTTTCTTTTCCTCTACTCACGGCAACAAGGGGCATCCATGCTCATCTTTCTTTTTTTTTTGTTCATTTTTTAATGCTAATTTTATTATATTCCTTCATACATAACTCACTAACCAAACATGTTGGAAACATGTTTTCCTTGCCCATCATACCCACCTTGGTCGGCCACTATAGTCAAATTTGGGAAATTTGACATGCAAGGACAACATTTCCTAGTATGCATCAATATGCCACTTCAACATTTGCCTATCTCATTTCTAAGTTTTCTCACACAAGTCCTTTCTAGTGAAATTCACCTTTATAACCCTAAATCAAATCATCAAAAATGTCACACACAATTTAACACATATCATAGGCATCACAATAAATTTTAAATTATTTTTATGCCTCGGTTTTGTGGTCCCGAAACCACATCCCGTCTAGGGTCAATTTTGGGCTGTCACATTGTTCTTGCCTCGATCTAAGTCTGAGTTCCTCTTTTCTTGATCTAAATACATTCAAAATTAACTCTTGTATTCATCGATACTTTCAATTTAGTCCACAAACACATATTTGGAGATTTTCACACTTTAACCCCTAAAGTAGAATTCTCTATAGGTCCCTAGCAACCCATATTTTTCATTTATTTCACAATTCAACCCTTCAATTTACACTTTTTACAATTTAATCCTTAATGTGCATTTTCACTAAAAATCTCTTTACAAAACTTCAATATCTATCATCAAGCTTTCAAAATTCATCAACAATCATTCAAAAGCTCAAGCATTCATCAATGGCAACTCACAAATTCATCAACAATTTCAGAAATTAGGGTACGGGCTAGCTAGTACTCAAAGCAACGATCACAAAAACGTAGAAATCATCAAAAATCGAGTAAAAATGAACTTACAATTAGCAAGAGTAATGGCCAAACCTTCAAGCCCTAGCAATGGTGTTTTTTCTCTCTTAATTTGGCTAGATGATGATAATATGTCTTATTTTTAGCTTTGTTTAATTAATATTAACATAATTATAAATTTCTAATTTTAACCTTTAATAATAAACATATAAATCACTTAATATAAGGTCATTTATGTTCGTCTCCACTATCAATGGTCTAATTACAACATAAGGACCTTTCATTTAATAAGCCATGACAATTAGACACTTTTAACAAATAGAATGCAACTTTTTCATTTTACGTGATTTAGTCCTTTTTTTCAAATTAACCACTTAAACGATAAAATTTTCACGCAAAACTTTCACACATATATAATCACATACTGTAAACACCAAAAATAATATTAAAATAATTTTCTAACCTCGAATTTGTGATTCCAAAACTACTATTCCGATTTAGCTAAAGTCGAGCTGTTACAAGTATTTGTTTAGGCAATGTGATAAGTTTTATAAGTGTCACTTGATTGGAATTTTGAATATGAAATGGTATGGTAAAGGATTATTTAGATTAAAAAAAGATAAGATTGAGCTTTTGCAAGTTAATTTGGTATGTTTGGCAATCAATTGGAAATTATATTGATTAAATGCTTGGAATTGGTTGATGTGATGATTTGGTATTCTTTGGGATGATTTTATGCATGTTTGCATGTGTACAAATGCACCAAAGGTGCAAATGGTTAGGTTGACATGAAATAGGTACCAAATGACCTAATTTGTACAAAAAAACAGAGTTATCGTCCCGACGACTACATTTCCTCGTCGCAAGCCAACCAACAGTATGTGGCATTGTGACGTCGAGTGGCTTGACATTGTGACACGAAAAAATGTTTGGTGATGTCACGACATGGAGAAGGTGACGTTACGATGTCGGCCCTGAATTTTCAAAACTTAGCAATTTGGTTCTATTTCATGATTGAGTTAATAAAAGAGCTTTCCTAAGCTCGATTAAGGCTCGAATTTAATTGTGTATTCATAATACCTAGGTGTTTATGACATGATTGAATATTTGAATGATTTATTTATGATATACTTGATCTAAAATTTTAAAAATGTTGCAAAAAGGTCCCTATTCGATTTCGAGTTGACTTTAAAGTATTTGTATGCCATATAAAACCCGGGACAAAATGCTCATTATATTCAATGTTGTTTGTTGTTGATTGCATGAATGATGATGTGAAGTGATGATTTTATTGTGAATTTTCCAGTAGTTGCTCCGGCAACAACTTCAACATTCACAACTCGGACCCGATGATTAGGTCGGACGTGTGGTGTTACAATTTGTCTAGGATGAATTATATAATTACTATTTCTTAGTAATTGACTTTTTCATCAAGAAAGTTGTAATGGTTACCATGAGATAAAATATGACCATATTGGTTGAACGAATTTAATCCTAAAAGATAAATGATATCCTATGAAGGTAACACACTTATGACAAAGTCATTGGACAAGTATCTATAAAGTATCATAATGGTATATAATAAGGGAGTTCAATCATGGTACTTTAGTGGGATGACTCCATGATTAAATAGTGTTGTAATTAGCAGACGAAAAGTCAGAAGTTAATTATAAATTATTTGATCCCTAATTGGATATGTCCAATTAGTCCCTCCACTAGCTGGACAAAACCAATATGGATTACATGTAGAACCGATACTTTGGAATAAATGACAACAACAATTAAGAGAAATAGATCGCATCCACAATTAATGTGTTTTCTCTCTAAGTACAAAAATATGACTTAGAAATTAAATTAATTTTTCAAATTATTATTTAATTGATTGAAATTAAATAACTAAAATTAAAAGTAGTAATTAAATTAATTAGTCATTGTTGTTTTAGTGAACAAGGCAATTAAATATATTTCCTCATAGATTCTAATGCAATAAAGTTGTCATGACTTTAATGAAATTAGAATTGGGTTGTTAAAATAATCTAATTGGGAAATTAACTTAATTAATTAATTAACATTTTGAAAATTAGAAAAAGTGGTTATTAAGTTGGTTAAAGGTCTAGATAACACATATAATTGTATCTAATATAACACATATAATTGTATCTAATACCAAAGGTAAGCCCATCCAACATGTAAGGGGCGACAAACCCTAGTCTTAGTAAGGGTTGTCGTTGCCCCTTAGTATTCCCAAATAGGGAATATTACATTTTCTATTAAAATATTTGTTAGAATTAAGTGACCCAAATTCTTATTTAAATAAAATACGATGGAAAATAAAATAAAAGTAAAATCCATATAGAACTAGACTTCTTTTATTTTATTTTAGAATAAGGTTTTAAACCTTATTAAACTCCATCTATTTTATATTGATTAGGATAAGGTGTTTCAATCCTACTAGAATATGGCTTTGCAAGCCTATAAATAGACATAGTCTATTCCTCTTGTATTTGAGTAAAAATTTTTCGACATAGTGAATTTTCTTCTCCTCTCGCCGTGGTTTTTTTCCGAAAGGGTTTCACGTAAAATTTATGTGTTCTTTATTTTTATTTATTTTATTCTATTTTATTTTTCACAAATTGGTATCGAGCTTCCGGTTATTCATCTCGATCACGGTAATGGCGTCTTTGAAGTATGAAATTCATTGTTGGATCGCAACACCGATTTGCGTTGTGGCAAATTAAGATGCAAGCGCTTCTTGCAGATGGATCTAGAGGATGCCCCGCTAGGATAGATAAGATGCCTTCGACATTAACAGATGAAGAGAAGAAGCGTAAGGATCGAAGGCATTAACACAATTACATCTGCATTTGTCCAACGAAATTTTGCAGGATGTGATGAAAGAGAAAACTGCCACTGCATTATGGAAGAGGCTAGAACAAATATGTATGTCGAAAACTCTAACAAGCAAGTTGCATATGAAGCAGCGTCTTTATGCTCATCGTTTGGAGGAAGGTGCGTCTGTACACGAACACTTAACAGTGTTTAAAGAAATTCTCTCAAACTTGGAGGCCATGGAGGTTCAGTATGATAAGGAAGATCTAGGGTTGATTCTACTTTGTTCGTTGCCCCCGTCTTATTCAACCTTTAGAGACACGATTTTATATAGCCGCGAGTCTCTCACAGTTGATGAGGTTTATGATTCTTTAACCTCGTATGATAAGATGAAGCATCTTGTGGTTAAACCCAACTCTCAGGGAGAGGGTCTCATTGTAACACCCCTTACCCGTTACCGTCGCCGGAACAGGATACAAGGTATTACCAGAACATAACATATACCAAGATAGAAATATGTCATCCCATTTGATAATGCATCGTATAACATATATCTTGAACAATATTAGCCAACTTTTATGGCTTGTACAAAGTAATCGGTCGAGAATCAGAACTAATATTTTAAACCTAGACAAATATGACACATAACAAAATAATTTTTGCCTACTATACATGCCATAATTCAAAACATTTAGTTCAAATACCCAAAGTATGATAGTGCGGGTAGATCTTCACGATCCTTGACTCCTGAGCAAGCTGGAGAACACTATAAGACAAAGAGAGAAAACAAAGTAAGCTTATAGCTTAGTAAGTAGTATGTAAATACTAATTTAAGAATCTAACATTTTACACAACAATTCAAGTATGTCTACTTTAACTTCACTACTTATTCCACTTCGATTAAGCTGTCTCTGCTGTGTCATATTCACTAAATAAATCATAACTCGAGTTACAAAACTCGAAATTCATATCCGTAAAATTTCCCTGAATCTAGACTCATAAAGCTTCTTGCTAAATTTTTTTTTATAATTTTTGGTTCAGCAGATTAGTACAGTTTATTAGTTAAAGTTTCCCTGTTACACAGCTCGACTGGCCTGACCTCTGTCCACTACGAATTAAATTTCTCTCAGTACATAACTCAAACAACCCTGAAGTCTGTTGTATTTAAAACTAGTCTCAATAAGGAATTTAGGCATGTAAACTATATTTCTTAGTTTGCTTTGTACAATTTTTAATGATTTTTCAAAGTGGAAACAGGGGATCACGTATTCATCCTGAGCAAGTCAGTTACAATTGTAAATATCTCAAAATATAGAATTCCTTTGCTTGCCCTGCTTCTTTTATATGAAAGTAGACTCATTAAGCTTTAATTTCACATCTCATTCAACCTCTAATTATATTCCTCCTATTTTTGGTGATTTTTCAAAATCACGTCACTGCTGCCATCTAAAACAGTTTTAATACTAATTTCACTCTTTCACACATTCTTTATGCTAACCTCATTTTATCGTATATATGTATATGCCACAATTCATTTTCACCACATTTCATTCACTATAAGTGTAGGTCCAAACCACAATGTCACCACAAAACCATCCCGTTGAACAATTCGGATCAATCCTCGATATTTAACGGTTTGACACGACCCCACCATCATACTTCATTTAGTTCGGCTCTCTTGTACACATGGGGAACACTTAGTACCACTCATGCGACCTAGCCGATTTGTCTCAGAGCTCTCTTGTCTACATGGTGTCCTTCACTTGGAATCACGCATGCGACCTAGCTACATTTATCTTTCACGTAGCTCTCTTGTCTACATGGTGTCCTTCACTTGGAATCACGCATGCGACCTAGCTACATTTATCTTTCACGTAGCTCTCTTGTCTACATGGGATACATCTCGTATCACGCATGTGACCTAGCTACTACAGGTGTCTCGTAGCTTTCTTGTACACATGATGTGCACTCAGCATCATACATGTGACCTAGCTACGCCCTCTATTTCATTCGATCTCTCAGAATGTTCAACCGGATCTCTCTCTCTGTATTTATTTCCATTCTTCCAATAGTCAATTTATATTTTAACATCAGCTAGTATATTTATATAATAGGCTGAAATATAAGAATGTACATGAAATTATTGTAATATTTACATACAACTTACCTTGGTGCAAAATATGGAAATTTTGCAATTTAGTCCAAAACTTTTTCTTTCCCAGCTTCGAGGTCGGGCCTGCGCTTTCTTGATCTATAATAACACATTTAGCTCATTTAATACTCATACTATTTATTTCAATCCAAAATCACATTGTAGAAAAATTACATTTTGCCCCTAACTTTTACAAAATTACAATTTTGCCCCTAGGCTCGGAATTTAATTTCAGCCCTTATTCTTATGTTTTATGATATGCTGAACATTTTCTCTTCTACAACAACATCAAATTCCCACTCTATCATATAGTTATGAACATTAGGTATTTTTACCGATTATGCCGCTTTTACTCATTTTCACTTAAAACCGAGTAGCACAAATTATTTAACACAATTTAAAACCTCATATTCTATCATAAAACATCAAAATACACAAATTTCACCTATGGGTATTTTTCCAAATATGAACCCTAGGTTAAATTATTACTAGCATAAGCTTAATCGAGCTTCCGGATTCCAAAACGTAAAGAACATTAAAAGCGGGCTTAGAATCACTTACTATGGAGCTTGAAAGTTGAAGAATCCCTAGCTATGGAGAGAGTGAAGTTTCGCAGCAACTAAATGGGAAGATGACTATTTTGTGTTATTTTTCCCATTTTATTTCATTTAATATCAAAATGACCAAAATACCCTTACTACTAAACTTTCCAAAATTCCTCCATGTCCTAAATTTGTCCATGAACTTAAAATTGGTAGAATTGCTATTTAAGACCTCCTAATAAATATTTCAAAACAATTTCATACTAAAAATTTCTAGTATGCAAATTTTGCAACTTATTCGATTTAGTCCCTACTTTCAATTTAAACACTTTAGGCATAGAATTTCATCACGAAATTTTCACACAATCATGCAATCATATCATAAACCCCAAAATATTTATAAAACAATTATTTCTATCTCGGATTTGTGGTCACGAAACCACTATTCCGATTAGGCCCTAATTCGGGTTGTCACAATTCTCCCCTTTAGAGATTTTCGTCCCCAAAATCTTACCTAGAAAGAGGTTTGGGTACTGCTTTCCTCATAGCTTCCTCAGTTCCCACGTAGCCTCTTCTATCCCATGTCCGTGCCACAATACTTTCACTAAGGCTATACTTTTGTTTCTTAACTGCTTAACTTCTCGAGCCAAAATCTTTATTGGTTCCTCCTCATAGGTCATATCCGATCAATTTCAATTTCATTGGGAAATCACATGTGAAGGATCGAACGATAACGTCGCAACATTGATACATGAAACACGTTATGAATCTTTTCTAACTCTCTGCCGTAAGGCCAACCGATATGCCATGGTCCAATTCTCTCAAGAATCTCAGACGGCCCAATAAAACGCGGACTCAACTTGCCTTTTCGACTAAATCTCGAATCTTTTTCCATGGTGACACCTTCAAGAACACTTTATCACCCACTTGAAATTCAATCTCTTTTCTTTTTAAATCAGCATATGACTTTTGTCGATCTGAAGCGACTTTCAAGCAATCCCGAATTACTTTTATTTTCTCTTCGGTTTCTTTAACTAGATCAACTCAGTGAATCTGCTTTCTCACTAAGCTCGGTCCAATATAAAGGAGTCCGACACTTACGACCATATAAGGCTTCAGACGGTGCCATTTGTATACTTGATTGATAAGCATTATTGTAGGCAAACTCAATCAAAGATAGATATTTCTCCCAACTACCTCCAAATTCTAAAACACAAGATCTAAGCATATCTTCGAGTACCGGATTACTCTTTCCGCTTGACCATCTGCTTGTGGATGAAATGCGGTACTAAAGTTCAATTTTGTACCCAAAGCTTCTTGTAACTTTTTCCAAAATCTCGAGGTAAATCTTGGATCTCTATCGATATTATAGACATAGGTACTCCGTGAAACTTCACAATTTCAGCAATATATAATTCGCTAATTTATCAAGTGAGTAATCGATGCGTCTTGGTATAAAGTGGGTGACTTTGTTAATCTATCAACCACTACCCAAACAAGATCCTTCTTTTTAGGAGTTAAAGGCAAACCGGTTACAAAATCCATGGTAATCTTGTCCCATTTCCACTCGTGCACCATTACGGTTGAAGTAATCCCAAGGTACTTGATGTTCACTTTTACTTGTTGATGATCAAACACTTAGTTACAAATTCAGAAATGTCCTTTTCATACCGCCACCAATGCAACTTCTTTAAATCATTATACATTTTGTGCTACCGGGTGAATCGATAAATGACCATTGTGCGCCTCATGTAATATTTTCGCATCAATTTATCATTTTTCGACACATATTCTCGTCTCAAACATCAAACACTCATCCGGTCCAACTCGAAAATCTGAGTCATAACTCGATTCGCATTGAGTTCTCTTGATCCGCAACTCACTATCATTCTTTTGAGCATCACAAATCAACTGGAGAAATAACGGTTTAGCTCTCATCTCTGCTAAAATTGACCCGTCATCGACAATGCTAACCCGTGTTCATGGCTCTCAAAGTGAAAAGAAATTTTCGCTCAAGGCGCCAAGAACTTCATTTGCTTTTCCGGATGATAATCAATCACTAGATCATAATCCTTTAATAATTCAAGCCATCTTCACGTCGCAAATTTAGGTCCTTTTGATTCATCAAGTACTTCAAACTTTTGTGATCGGTAAAAATTCGCATTTTTCACCGTATAAATAATGTCGCCAAATCTTCAAGGCAAAAACAACAATGCCGCCCAAATCATGTGTAGGATAGTTCTTCTCATGCGGTTTTAAGCGCCTCAAGCATAAGCTACTACTTTGCCCTCTTGCATCAACACACATCCAAGGCACATCAATGATGCATCACTATAAATTACGAACTCCTTTCTCGACTCGGGTTGTACTAAAATTGGTGCTTCAATCAATCGTGCTTTCAACTTTTCAAAACTCGTTGACATTTATCAGTCCATTCAAACTTAACATTCTTCGCAACAATTTAGTCATAGGAGAGGCAATTATCGAAAATCCTTCAACAAAACGCCTATAATACCCGCCAAGCCTAAAAGCTTCTAACCTCAGATACATTCTTGGCGGTTTCCAATCAACGATCGCAAAATCTTGCTTGGATCCACCGAATACCATCACCGAGACTATATGCCCCAAAAATCCGACTTCACGAGCCGAACTCACTTTTACTAAACTTGGCAAACAGTTTCTTTTCTCTCAAGATCTGCAATATAGTTCTCAAGTGTTCGCATGTTCAAACTCATCTCGAGAATAAATTAAAATGTCATCTATAAACACTACTACAAACTTATCCAAATATGGCCGGAAAATCCGATTCATTAAGTCCATAAATATGGTGGAGCATTTGTTAAGCCAAAAGGCATCACCGAAACTCATAATGTCCATACCTTGTCCTAAAGGCGGTTTTCGCACATCCGACTCCTTAACTCTCAATGGTAGTAACCGGACCTCAAATCAATCTTTGAAAACACTGTGGCCCCTTTAACCGATCGAATAAATCATCAATCCTCGGCAATGGGTACTTGTTCTTTATAGTCACCTTATTGTCGACGGTAATCAATGCAAAGTCTCATTGAACCATCCTTCTTCTTCTGAATAATACAGAGCACCCAGGAGAGAAACTCGGTCTCACAAATCCCTTGTCTGTTAACTCCCGCAATCGAGCCTTCAATTCTTTTAATTCAATGAGCCATTCTATATGGAGCAATCGAGATCGGTGCAGATGCAGGCAACAAATCAATGGCAAAATCTATCTCTCTTTTGGAGGCAACCTGCAATTCCTCCGAAATACATCCGAAACTCACGGACTATAGGTATCGATTCAAATTTCAGTTGAGACATCTCAACATTCATTACATAAGCCGGATAAGCTTCACACCTTTTCTCATGTATTTACAGTGCGACATGTGCGAAATCACCATAGGCAATTTATTTGATTCGTCTGTTTCAACCCACGTAATTTCTCCATTTTCACATTTTAACTCTAGTGTCTTTTGTTTACAATCTACCTTAGCATCATACAATGTTAACCACCCATTCCCAAGATAACGTCAAACTCACCAAATGGTAACAACATCAAGTTGGCCGGAAAGCAGTGACCTTGAATCATTAATGGGCAATTCTTGCAAACCTTGTCAACTAGCACATATTGGCCTAAGGGTTCGACACTTTAATCGTAAACTCAAGAATTCAACAGCAACTTTTATTGGATACTAAATTCATGCAAATATAGGAATGGGTGGACCCGGATCAATCAATGCAATAACAATAGTATCATAAAGAGAAAATGTACCAAGAATGACATCGGAGATGATGCATCTTCTCGAGCACGTATAGCATAAGCTCTAGCAGTGCTCTAGCTTCCGATCTTGCCGTTAAATCTTTCATCACAGTTCTACTACTAGTCCCACCTCCAGATTTCTCGGTGGTCTACCTCTACTAGCGGTGGTATTCATCTAACACTCAAAATCTTTCTTCTTTAACCTTCTCCGACAGTCTCTAATAAAATGCTCGCGAGAACCAAGACTGAAACAAGCTCGCTTCGGTCCCCCAACACTCACCATAATGTTGCCTGCCACATTGCTGACACTCGGGCTTTCTAGGTCGCACATTACCCACACTTGCCACCGAAGTAGCTTGAGCTTTAGACCCCGAATATGCTCTACCACGATCTCTGTGTAAATCCCCAATTGAAACTGTCATTCGAGGGTTTGTCTCTTTGGACCTCTTTGGTTGAGATTGAAATGGCTTACTTATCTGTCTTTTTCTGACATCTCGAGCCTCAATAGCAGCTTTTCTTCTTTCTTTGTTCAATTCTTCGGCTTTAAGAGCTCGATCAACCAATACTACAAATTCTTTCAACTCCAAAATCCCTACAAACACTTTAATGTCCTCATTCAGCCCATCTTCAAATCTTCTACACATAATGGCCTCGGTGGACACACATTCCTGGGCATACTTGCTGAGTCTTACAAATTCGCGTTCATACTCTGCGATAGACATTTTCCTTGCTTCAATTCAAGGAACTCCTTCCGCTTTTGATCAATAAATCGCTGACTTATGTATTTCTTTCTAAATTCTTCCGGAAGAAATCCCAAGTAACTTTTTCTTTTGGCACCATCAGCAACCAAAGTCTTCCACCAGTGGTAGGCCGAATCTCTCAAAAGTGATACAGCACACTTTAAGCATTCCTCAGGTGTACATGAGAGCTCATCAAATACACGGGTAGAATTTTCAAGCCAGAATTCCGCTTTCTCAGGATCATCATCAACCTTTGCTCTAAACTCTTCGGCCCCTTGTTTTCGAATCTTGTCAACCGGAGGCTTGTTCATTCTTACCAAATTTATACCTTGAGCAGCTACAGGAATCGTCTGAGGTATAGGAGGGGTGGAGGAGGTTGAGCATTTGGATTTGCTCGAATAAATTCAAGATACCAATTGTTCATCATTTGGAAAAAGGCGTCCGAGCCTCATCTCCTTGTCCCAATGTCTCAGTCTACTTTCCACAGTAGCGGTCCCTTGTGCGAGCCCGGCGCATTACTAGCAAAGATCATCACCGCAGCCTTCAGGATCCATTACTATATTAAAACAAAACACGCTTTAGAATAATCAGAGTCACCACACTATCACAATATTTTTATGGCATGTATAGCTAGACTTTTACACACACTTTATTAGTCCGAGAACCGACTAAACCATAGCTCGATACCACTAAATGTAACACCCTTACCCGTTACTGTCATGGGAGCAGATACAAGGTATTACGAACATAACATATACCAAGATAGAAATATGTCATCCCATTTGATAATGCATCGTATAACATATATCTTGAACAATATTAGCCAACTTTTATGGCTTGTACAAAGTAATCGGTCGAAATCTTGTAACTAATATTTTAAACCTAGACAAATATGACACATAACAAAATAATTTTTGCCTACTATACATGCCATAATTCAAAACATTTAGTTCAAATACCCAAAGTATGATAGTGCGGGTAGATCTTCACGATCCTTGACTCTGAGCAAGTGGAGAACACTATAAGACAAAAGAGAGAAAACAAAGTAAGCTTATAGCTTAGTAAGTAGTATGTAAATACTAATTTAAGAATCTAACATGTTTACACAACAATTCAAGTATGTCTACTTTAACTTCACTACTTATTCCACTTGATTAAGCTGTCTCTGCTGTGTCATATTCACTAAATAAATCATAACTCGAGTTACAAAACTCGAAATTCATATCCGTAAAATTTCCTGAATCTAGACTCATAAAGCTTCTTGCTAAATTTTTTTATAATTTTGGTTCAGCAGATTAGTACAGTTTATTAGTTAAAGTTTCCCCTGTTACACAGCTCGACTGGCCTGACCTCTGTCCACTACGAATTAAATTTCTCTCAGTACATAACTCAAACAACCCTGAAGTCTGTTGTATTTAAAACTAGTCTCAATAAGGAATTTAGGCATGTAAACTATATTTCTTAGTTTGCTTTGTACAATTTTTAATGATTTTTCAAAGTGGAAACAGGGGATCACGTATTCATCCTGAGCAAGTCAGTTACAATTGTAAATATCTCAAAATATAGAATTCCTTTGCTTGCCCTGCTTCTTTTATATGAAAGTAGACTCATTAAGCTTTAATTTCACATCTCATTCAACCTCTAATTATATTCCTCCTATTTTTGGTGATTTTTCAAAATCACGTCACTGCTGCCATCTAAAAACAGTTTTAATACTAATTTTACTCTTTCACACATTCTTTATGCTAACTTCATTTTATCGTATATATGTATATGCCACAATTCATTTTCACCACATTTCATTCACTATAAGTGTAGGTCCAAACCACAATGTCACCACAAAACCATCCCGTTGAACAATTCGGATCAATCCTCGATATTTAACGGTTTTAGCACACAGCCCCACCATCATACTTCATTTAGTTCGGCTCTCTTGTACACATGGGGAACACTTAGTACCACTCATGCGACCTAGCCGATTTGTCTCGTATGTGACAGCCCTAATTTGACCCTAGTCGGGATGTGGTTTCGGGACCACAAAACCGAGTCATAAAATTTAGTTAAAATTTTATTTGCATACCTTATATGTGTGGTAGTACTAGTATAAAAATTTGGTGATTCAATTTTATCTTAGGAATGTGAATCTTGCTCGAAAGGATTTAGTTGAGAGACTTAGAAAATTTGATAGGTAAATAAGTGAGGACCAAATAGTATGGAATTATGAAAAGTTGGGTTTGCATGTCAAAATGCCCCAAACTAAGTTGAGTGGCCGCCAAGCATGGCTTCATCTTTCCAAGATCATGTTGTTATGATTATTTAATGTTGGTAAGATATTAAAATAGAGGAAATAAAGATTAATGATAGGAAAATGAACAAAAAAAAGGTGTTCATCCTTGCTACCTCTTAGCCGAAAAACCAAGTGAAAGGAAAAGAGAAAAAGCTTTGGAGAAGTCGGCCATACTAGTATCCAAGTTGAGGTATGTTGGAGTTATTTCCTTTAAATTCATGTGTATTGTTGGTTGTTAGTTTGAATTCTATCTAACCCATGGTGGGATTTGGGGTTGTTGGAGAGTTGGGATTTGACAAAAAAATTAGTAGATACCTTGATGCTATTGACATGTTAGTTGTGTGGATGAACTAAGTTGCTTGTTATGTTAGCATGAAAGTGAAGATGTTAGTCATTTTGTTGGAGGTGAAGCTATGCTAGATTGGAAAAAAAAAAAAAGGTTGGTCAAGTGTGCATTAGAAGAATTTAGGTGTTTAGATGATGTTATAGATGACACTATACATATATACATATTCGGCCATCAAAGGGAGTACATAGGTGAGGTTGAGTCAAATTTTTTTTGTGCACAATCGGGTATGTATATATATATATATATATATATATATATATATATATAAAGTATGCCCATTCATGATGTTACCTTTAATCATGTGTATAAACGACTAAATGAGTAATTAGTAAGAGGGGTTGCCGAATCTACAAATATACATATGCATGTGTAATTGAACTATAAATGTATAGCAAGATGATTAAACTAGTTTATTTATCTATTAAGCCCGAGAAGTTAAAGAAGGAGAAACAAGCAAGGGCAAAGCCAAGGACATCGAGTAGCCGGGTCGGAACCGTTATACTCAACACAAGGTAAGTCTTTAAGCACTTGTTGTGAGAACTCCTTGGATAGATATTTTTCGGAGTGATTCTCCTATTTATTAATATGATTATATGTACAAATTGAATTTAGTAAATTGCTTTACCATGATGAATTGACATAAGGCACAATGTGTGCAAAGACTATGTGGCACTATGTGTGCCGATTGGAAGGTTGAGGCATGAGGCTATCTCAAATGCACTATGTGTGCGATTTACTATGGCACTATGTGTGCGATTCACTATGGCACTATGTGTGCGATTCACTATGGCACTATGTGTGCGATTTACTATGGCACTATGTGTGCGATTTACTATGGCACTATGTGTGCGATTTACTATAGCACTATGTGTGCGATTTGCTATAGCACTATGTGTGCGATTTGCTATAGCTCTATGTGTGCGAACATAATAAGCACTATGTGTGCCACATTCGGTTGTGGAAATAAATTGTGCATGAACGAGGTAAGTGATTGAGTTACTAACTAAATATCGAATTGGGATTGTACGGTGTACGCATAAAATTATCTAGTGCATTGTTGTTCCAACTTGAGGAAACGGATCCAAATCGATTGGGCTGACTTGGCGTTTGATTTGGTTGAAGGATTGGGCATGAGATCGAACCAAAAATTTTAGAAATTGCAGTATAGTTTGTTATGGCTGGAAACATCTATTTTGTATTATTTGATTATTCACTTATGATTGTTATTGTTGATGGTAGAGTAGTGTTTACGACTTACTGAGTTATGTACTCATTTGGTGTGCTTATTTGTTGTTTATTTAGGTTCTTGATTCATTTTGCGTGCTCGGGACTGTCATCGAAGTCATCACACCGTCTAGCGACTTTTTGGTATCTTCTTCTTAGATGGTTTAAGAAAACATTTCGCATGTATAGGCTATTATGTTTTGTTTGAACTTGGTATGTAAAATTTTGAATAGCCATGCGAAAATGGCTTATAAATGTTTTGAGCATAATGTTATAATCTTTTGGTATGTATATGCTCATTAAGAGGCATGGAAGTGTTTGGCAATGACCAGCCATTAGAATGGGTCATCATGCTTATATTTTGGACCATATATGAAAAAGGGTGGTTGAATCATAGAAGCTATGTGTTAGATGAGAAAGTCTACCCTAGAAAATGATGCTGGCAGCAACAGTGACGTGGATGTGAAAAATCACTAAAAATAGTAGGAATGGAATTAAATAGTGAATAAATTATGTAAATGAACCTTGATGAATCTATTTTCATATGGAGGAAACAAAACTGTTATATGAGTTGTATGTTAAGAGATATTTGGGTTTTAGTGGAACAGGGCCAGAACGGTCTCTGGATTCCCTGTTCCGACTTTGAAAATTCATTATAAATTAACCAGAAATAATTAGGAGTCATACCATATATGTATAAATTCCTCCTTGAGTCTAGTTTCTATAGAAACAAACGACACCAGTATTGAATCCCTGCACAGGGAGTTATTCTAGTTGTAACGCATGAAGGTCAGTGTAGTCGGCCCCTGTAACATGGGAGAGTTTAACTAATAAACTGTACTAATTGGCTTGACCAAAAATTCTAGAAAAAAATATGTAGATGGAAATATGAGTCTAGTTTCAGAAAAAAATTACAAATCTGATTTTCGAGTTGTAAAACTCAAGTTATGATTTTTGAAGCGACTAGCACACAGATTGGCAGCTTGTCTGGAACTTCTCAATAAGTGGTTTGAAGTCTGTTGACACCTCGCGTTCGACTCCGGCGACGGTCTCGGGTTCGGGGTGTTACATCGTAGCTCTCTTGTCTACATGGTGTCCTTCACTTGGAATCACGCATGCGACCTAGCTACATTTATCTTTCACGTAGCTCTCTTGTCTACATGGTGTCCTTCACTTGGAATCACGCATGCGACCTAGCTACATTTATCTTTCACGTAGCTCTCTTGTCTACATGGGATACATCTCGTATCACGCATGTGACCTAGCTACTACAGGGTGTCTCGTAGCTTTCTTGTACACATGATGTGCACTCAGCATCATACATGTGACCTAGCTACGCCCTCTATTTCATTCGATCTCTCCAATGTTCAACCGGATCTCTCTCTCTATTTATTTCCATTCTTCCAATAGTCAATTTATATTTTAACATCAGCTAGTATATTTATATAATAGGCTGAAATATAAGAATGTACATGAAATTATTGTAATATTTACATACAACTTACCTTGGTGCAAAATATGGAAATTTTGCAATTTAGTCCAAAACTTTTTCTTTCCCCGCTCGAGGTCGGTTCAGCGCCTTTCTTGATCTATAATAACACATTTAGCTCATTTAATACTCATACTATTTATTTCAATCCAAAAATCACATTGTAGAAAAATTACATTTTGCCCCTAACTTTTACAAAATTACAATTTTGCCCCTAGGCTCGGAATTTAATTTCAGCCCTTATTCTTATGTTTTATGATATGCTGAACATTTTCTCTTCTACAACAACATCAAATTCCCACTCTATCATATAGTTATGAACATTAGGTATTTTTACCGATTATGCTTGCTTTTACTCGTTTTCACTTAAAACCGAGTAGCACAAATTATTTAACACAATTTAAAACCTCATATTCTATCATAAAGCATCAAAATACACAAATTTCACCTATGGGTATTTTTCCAAATATGAACCCTAGGTTAAATTATTACTAGCATAAGCTTAATCGAGCTTCCGGATTCCAAAACGTAAAGAACATTAAAACGAGGCTTAGAATCACTTACTATGGAGCTTGAAAGTTGAAGAATCCCTAGCTATGGAGAGAGTGAAGTTTCGCAGCAACTAAATGGGAAGATGACTATTTTGTGTTATTTTTCCCATTTTATTTCATTTAATATCAAAATGACCAAAATACCCTTACTACTAAACTTTCCAAAAATTCCTCCATGTCCTAAATTTGTCCATGAACTTAAAATTGGTAGAATTTCTATTTAAGACCTCCTAATAAATATTTCAAAACAATTTCATACTAAAATTTCTAGTATGCAAATTTTGCAACTTATTCGATTTAGTCCCTACTTTCAATTTAAACACTTTAGGCATAGAATTTCATCACGAAATTTTCACACAATCATGCAATCATATCATAAACCCCAAAATATTTATAAAACAATTATTTCTATCTCGGATTTGTGGTCACGAAACCACTATTCTGATTAGGCCCTAATTCGGGTTGTCACACTCATTGTTCGTGGGAGACAAGACCGGAATGTTGATGATGATCGTGGTAGAACACAGGAACGGAATCCTCGTGGTAAATCTAAGGGTAGATCGAAATCTTCAAACAGAGGTAAAACTTGCAACTTCGCAAGAAGAAAGGGCACATTAAATCTGAGTGCTATAAGCTACAAAATAAGATTAAAAGGAGGTCATGAATCAAAAGGAAAACAAATGAAAATTCCGGTGAAGCTGATGTTGTAGAAGACTACAGCGATGGTGAACTTCTAGTTGCTTCTGTCAATGATTCTAAAGTAAGCGAGGAGTGGATACTTGATTCAGGCTGCACCTTCCACATGAGTCCCAATCGGGATTGGTTTACAACTTATGAAACAATGATCTCAAGGTGTTGTTTTGATGGGAAATAATGCTTCATGTAAAATCGCAGGTGTTGGAACAATTAAAGTTAAGATGTTTGATGGAGTTGTCAGAACACTTAGTGACGTGCGGCATGTTCCAGAATTGAAAAGAAATTTAATTTCGTTGAGTACTCTTGATTCAAAAGGGTACAGATACACAGCTGAAAGTGGGGTTTTAAAGATTTCCAAAGGGTCCCTTGTTGTGATGAAAGGGCAAAGAAAGATTGCCAAGTTATATGTTTTACAGGGTTCTACTGTTACTGGTGATGCAGCTGTCGCTTCCTCTTCCTTGTCAGATGATGATATTACTAAACTTTGGCATATGCGCCTAGGGCATATGAGTGAGAATGGCATGGCGAAATTAAGCAAAGAGGACTTCTTAATGGGCAAGGAATTTGCAAACCGAATTTCGTGAGCACCGTGTTTTTGGGAAGCAAAAGAGAGTTCGATTCACTAGAGGAATCCATAACACGAAGGAAACGTTGGAGTATATCCATTCGATCCGTGGGGCCGTCTAGAGTGCCTTCGAGAGGTGGAGCTAATTATATGCTAACCTTTATTGATGATTTTCCGAAAAGTTTGGGCATTCTTCCCAAGCGTAAAAGCGATGTGTTTTCCACATTTAAGTCTTGGAAAATTATGATTGAAAAAGCAGACGGAAAACAGATAAAATACCTCCGCATGCACAATGGCTTAGAGTTCATTACGATGAGTTTAATAGATTGTGCAAGTCGAAGGATCATGAGACACTTGACGATTCGTCATACTCCACAAAGAAAAGCGGCGTTGCGAACGAATGAACGAACGATCATGGAGAAGGTTCGATGTATGTTGTCAAATGCCAACTTACCAAGTCATTTTGGGCGTATGACCTCTCGTGCATGTTTTTGATCAACCGATCTCCATCCGTTGCCATTGAGAAAAGACTCCACAAGAGGTATGGTCCGGTAATCCCGCTAATTATTCGATTTAAAGATTTTTGGGTGTCTGCGTATGCTCATGTTGATAATGGAAAATTGGAACCGAGATCCATTAAATGCGTTTTTCTTGGTTATAAAGCTGGTGTAAAAGGCTATAAGTTATGGTGTCCTGAAAATAGAAAAGTTGTGATTAGCAGAGATGTTGTTTTTGATGAAACTGCTATGCTACCTAACTTATCTCTTAAAGACTCTTCCAATAAAGAAAACCAAAAGCGGTGGAGCATCGATTAATCTGAATCAACTCCTCAAGCCAGTACAAAAATTGAGAATAGAGTTGCTTCTTCACCGCAATACTCTATCGCCAAAAACAGGACAAGAAGAGAAATTAAACCTCCAAAGAAGTATGCCGAGGTTGATCTAGTTGCTTATGCTTTAAATGTGGCTGAAGATATAGATGCGAATCAAGAGCCATTTAATTATTCGAGGCGATTAGTGTGAAGACTCGAAAAGTGGATGTTTGCTATGCAAGAGGAGATGGAATCACTCCACAAAAAGCAACATGGGATCTTGTAAAACTTCCTAAAGGTAAAAAGGTCATTCGTTGTAAATGGGTGTTTAAAAGAAAGAAGGGACTCGGGAGTTGAAGAACCCAGATATAAAGCAAGGCTTGTTGCAAAGGGTTACAATCAAATTCCGAGTGGACTTCACAGATGTGTTCTCTCCAGGTTGTTAAGCATAGTTCGATTCGAGCTTTGCTTGGTATTGTGGCCATGCATGATTTGGAGCTTGAGCGTTAGATGTAAAACTGCATTTTGCATGGAGAACTTGAGGAAGATATTTACATGCAACAACCAGAGGGTTTTATAGTCTCGAAAAAGAGGACTATGTTTGCTTGCTGAAAAAGTCCCTTTACGGTTTGAAACAAATCACCAAGACAAAGGGTACAAGAGGTTTGATTCCTTTATGACTTCTCATGATTTCAAAAGAAGTAGTTTTGACAGTTGTGTCTACTTTAAGAAAAACAGTGATGGTTCTTTTGTGTATCTACTTCTTTATGTTGATGACATGTTGATAGCAAGAAAAGATAAAAGAGAGATAAGAAAGGTTAAAGCCCAACTAAGTGAAGAATTTGAGATGAAAGATTTAGGACCAGAAAGAAGATACTTGGTATGGAGATTCTCGAGATAGAAAAGCAAGTAAATTGTACCTAAGTCGGAAGGGGTACATAGAGAAAGTTCTTTGCGTGTTCAATATGCAGAGTGCTAAGCTCGTTAGTACTCCTTTAGCGACCCATTTCGACTTTCATCGGCCTTATCTCCTCAATCGATAATGAGATTGAGTACATGTCACATGTTCCATACTCTAGTGCGATGGGATCTCTCATGTATGCTATGGTTTGTTCACGTCCGGTTTATCATATGCGATCGGTCGATTAGCGATACATGGCGAATCCTCGTAAAGAACACTAGAAAGCGATTCAATGGATTTTAAGATACTTACGAGGCACTACTAATGTTTGCTTACAGCTTGGAAGAACTAAAGATGGAGTTATAGGGTATGTTGATGCTGATTTTGCTGGAGACCTTGATAGAAGAAGATCTCTCACGAGTTACGTCTTTACAATCGGAGGTTGTGCAATTAGTTGGAAAGCCACTTTGCAAACTACGACCGCTTTGTCTACCAATCGTCGAGTACATGGCGATTATCGAGGCTTGTAAAGAAGCTATTTGGTTGAAGGGACTATTTAGTGAACTCAATGAAGACCTTCAAATCAGCACATATTTTGTGACGGTCAGTGCCATCTTTCTTACAAAAGATCAAATGTTTCATGAGAGAACAAAACACATTGATATTCGGTATCATTTTGTTCGTGATATTATTGCTCGTGGTGATATTGTTGTGAGCAAAATTAGCACTCATGAAAATCCTGCAGATATGATGACTAAGTCACTTCCTATAACCAAGTTTGAGCATTGCTTAGACTTGGTTGGTGTTCATTGTTGAAGTTAAACCCTTAAGGGTTTTTGGAAGAGGTGAAGAACTTGTTTATTGAAAGTTCGCGATGAAGAACTTGTTCATTGAGAATTTGTGTCAAGGTGGAGATTGTTAGAATTAAGTGACCCAAATTCTTATTTAAATAAAATACGATGGAAAATAAAATAAAAGTAAAATCCATATAGAACTAGACTTCTTTTATTTTATTTTAGAATAAGGTTTTAAACCTTATTAAACTCCATCTATTTTATATTGATTAGGATAAGGTGTTTCAATCCTACTAGAATATGGCTTTGCAAGTCTATAAATAGACATAGTCTATTCCTCTTGTATTTGAGTAAAAATTTTTCGACATAGTGAATTTTCTTCTCCTCTCGCTGTGGTTTTTTTCCGAAAGGGTTTCCACGTAAAATTTATGTGTTCTTTATTTTTATTTATTTTATTCTATTTTATTTTTCACAATATTATTATTAAATTATCATTTATTCAAGTAAACTATAGCACCTTTTCCCTATAAATAAGAACTATTGAGCCAAAATTACACTTATTCATATTTTAAGTGTTCTTACTCTTCCAGAAAATAATGACAATTTATTTAGAGGGTAAATTTTATTTTCTTAAGAGCTCAAGTTTTTTGTTTCACGTAGAGAGAATTAATTTTTCAAAAAATTTTATTTTCTTAAGAGCTCAAGTTTTTTGTTTCACGTAGAGAGAATTAATTTTTCCTATTGAAAATTAATTACAGTTTTCATTCTGTGTTCGATTTGTAAAGTTAGAGTCCACACTTTAAATAAGTCAAGGTTCGAGAATAGCAAAGAAGATCATTTGGTAAAAAGCTAGGAAATGACCTAGACCTTCTAACTCAAAGCACAAGTACTAATTCGGTCTAAGGTTTATTACTATAAATACCATAAGGCACAATTTTAAGAAATAAAATTTAAACTTTCGCTGTTTATCTATTACTATTTTTAAGCCGATTTTTCTAATACTTCTACACTAAACAATCTTCTTTTTACCCTTGCTTGAAGCTCCACCTTCAAGCTTTTTCTCTTAAATATCACATCAAAATCACACAATAAATACTAACAATAAATACTTAACTATCTAACAACTACAAATGTCTTAAATAAACATGATGGAATTAAATGACTAACTTTTACCCCCTCATAAACTCTCTAACTGACTCTAACTTTCTCACACTACCTAAACAAAACTTGAGTCTTTGGGTGGAGAAAATGATGGTGGAACAAGCTCAAGAAAGTGATTTGAAGGAGACTTTTAAGAAAGAATCAAGCATGAGGTTGAAATCTAGGTCAAAATGAAGAGAAAATAGTGAAAATGATAATAGAGGAATTTCTCCTATTGCTTCATGTGGGGGATGACTAAGTGGAGAAGAAGAATAAGCTAAATATACTCATTCTCTTTTCTTTATTTAATTTTAAAAGAATGCGATTAGAGATCAACATAAAATGTGGCTCTCATCATTCTATTGTTTTAAATATCATTTAATGGCTCACATCACTTCTCATCACTATAAATATTTATAAATTCTAAAATTCTATTTATAAACTCTATGAAATGTTCAAAATATCTCATTTTAGAAAATTTACACTTTATCCCCTTATCTCATTATCACTTATTAATAAGAAATTCTTCAATGTTCTATCTTACTTCAAATTACTAACTGGTCGAAAAAATTTTATGGAATTTTCCACGCACATTCTAGAATAGCGTCACATTAAAGACATTAGAATTTTTGGGTGTTACAAAAAAGTAATTTTCAAAGATCTTCAAAGTAAGTTTATCAATGCATACATATTAGCGAGGTCTTACTTAAAGGATTCCTTTGAAGTTGAAACATTTGCTTGTGTCTCGACACTCCACTTTGCATGAGATCTTAGCCTTCAAAATATCGTGGTATAACAGGTGCCCTATCCATCATAAAGAAATTTTCTAGCTCTTGCTTGGACAAGTCTTGCATCAATCACTATGTTTCTAAAGGTCAAGCTTTGGCATCTGGCTTTTGTCATTATGAGTTTGTCCATATACCTCAATTAGGAAATATGGTGGCACACACCATTGCTCAGTTTGGATAGTAATGCTCTAATGATACTTATTGGGTTAAAGATGCTCCAAATTTTCCCTATCTTCAACAAGAACAAGACATTAAGGCTTAAGAGGATGTTCTAATAATATTTCTTTTCTCACTTTGGTTCTGGGGAGAAAACTCTAGAATGATTTTTGGAGGGAATTCATTTATTCATTTGGCTCCCTCAACTTCTTAATATTCTTTGTGGTTGCAACAATGTTTTAATGAATTTTACTAATCTTGGTTTGATCTCGTTCATGTTTTAATTGTAATGGTAAGCTTATAATTCTTGTATGGGTTAATGGAAATGCACATTTTCCACAAAATAATAAATTAATTATGGATGAAGTTAGAATTTTTTTAGAATGGTGGAATTAAGTTATATATTTTATAATAGTTAAAATGCAATATCACCATTTGTTAACTTATATCTTTATAATTTTTAAAAGAGTAAATTAATATTCTATTACTTTTGGGAAATCAAAGTACAATTTCACCATTTAACTTATAATTTATAAATTATAATTTTTAAGAGGTTAACATGATTTTCCATTTTAAAAAACTAGAGCGTCTACCAATTTCTAATCCTTGTCAACCCTAGCACTACCATTCAAACTAATAATTTATATTGAGAAATAAATATTTAAATTACAAGATATAATTTAATACTTTAGCCCCCACTTCAACTTTTACTTGCCCCAAATCTTTACATAATATTTTATATTGTTTTACAAAGCTAAATCAAATATATAAATATGGTAAAATTAAGAAATTTTAATGAAAGTGTATTAAACAAGATTTATAAAATTAAAAGATGGGTAAATTATTATAAAATTAAAAAAATTATAAAAATAAAAGAGAAAGTATAACGACATCAATAATAAAATTTACTTAAATTTATTCCAATTTTATTTCAAAAATTTAAATAACAAAAATTAATCCATATAAACTCGATCCTAAATTCAAAATTCAAACTCAAAACAATTTAAATAAAAATATAAACTTAAAACCATTTAAATCAAATAAAAAACCCAATTCTCAAATAATCCAATTCCAGACCGAAATCACCTTGCCGAATGTCATCCACTCGCGATCGCTAGTTTTAGGTTTAGCCAGATGTGACGTTCCAGAGCTAGACATCAAACAAAAGTCTTGATGGGCCACCAGACTCCCAACCCAATAACCCAACTCGCAAATGAATAAAGTTTCAACCTTAATCAATCTACACTTCCCTTTTTTCTTTTTGGCTGCAGTGTGATCTGATGACACAGATAAAGAAGAAAAAGAAGAAGAAGCCATAAGAAGTTGTCTCTGGATTTTCGATTTCATCCTAGGTTAGTCTTCTTCTAACTTCTTTTTCTTTATTCTTATGCTTTCTCCATTTTGCCACCCATTTGTTTCAATTTGGTTTGATCCCATCTCTTATGATCTGTTTCTTCTTCACTGATGGAATTAATGAGAAAACCCCATTTTTTCTAATCCCAAATTACCCTAAAATCTTTCATGAAAACTTACAGATTATGCTCTATCGATGTTTTGATGTTCTTTTTTTTTTTTTTCTGTGGGTTAAAATGAACAAGACAGTGAAGATTTTTCTAAAATTATCAGTTAGCTACATTTCCAGCAATTGATTGATACATATACTTAAATTATGCAGATGGATGATCTTATGAGTCGGGATTTAATAAGTGACTTGCCTCAAAGCATTATAGAAAGTATCCTCACGCGTTTACCAATACGGGATGCTGTGAGGACTAGCATTTTATCAAGTAAATGGAGGTATAAATGGGCAACACTTACTCAACTTGTATTTGATGAAAAGTGTGTGATTTTATCGAATGATCGATGTAAAGTTGAGGATGGTCTTGTAAATTTCATCACTCGGACTCTTTTTCTGCACCAAGGCCCGATTCATAAGTTCCAGCTAACGACTACGCACTTGCAGTGCTGCCCCGACATTGATCAATGGTTACTTTTCCTTTCAAGGAATGACATCAAAGAGTTGGTCCTTGAATTGGGTGAAGGAGAGTGGTTTAGGGTTCCTTCTTGTCTTTTCAACTGCAAAAAGTTGACCCGTTTGGATCTTTTCCGCTGTGAATTCGATCCGCCCCCTAGTTTTAAAGGATTCTTGTGCTTGAAGAGTCTTAATCTCCACCAGGTTTTGGTTTCTCCTGAGGCAATTGAAAGTCTTATATCTGGTTGCCCTCTTCTTGAGAGCTTAGCATTGTCCTACTTTGATAGTCTAGCGCTTACTATCCGCGCTCCAAATCTCAAGTTTTTGTGTCTGGAAGGTGAATTCAAAGACATTTGTCTGGAAAATACTCCGCTTTTAGTTGCAATGTCGGTTGCTATGTACATGACTGATGACATAGCTGAACACTTTGAGCAAAGCTCAACCTGCAACTTTACCAGATTTCTTGGTGGTGTGCCTCGTCTCGAGAGGCTTATTGGGCATATATACTTCACGAAGGTAAAATTATGTAACATTTCTATTTTGGGTGATTAAGTTTATATTTGTTCCAAGGTACTGTCAATTAAATTCTCTATGTCTTTTAAGTTTTTGAGCATAGGTGATGACGTTGGAAGACTTCCTATTACATACGCCCATCTAAAGGTAGTTGAATTGAATCAAGTAAGTTTTGAAGATATGAAGGAGATACTCGTTGTTCTTCGCTTGATTACTAACTCTCCTAATTTAAGGGAACTTCAAATTTCGGTGAGTGTTACAGTCTTATATTTCTGTTGGCGGTTGACATTGTTGTATGTTTTCATTCGGTGTACTGTCTTACGGGGTGAATTGTTCAATATATAAAATGAATATGTACTCTCTGCCCTGTTTCTTTTAGGGTTCCTCAAACACATTAGCTGCCATAGATGCACCTGATTTGGATTTCTGGGAGGATGAATGCCCGTCCAATTGCACGTTCAAACAGCTCAGAGTTGTGAGGATGACAGATATGTCCGGTGTGCCTCATGAGATGGAGTTCATCAAATTTCTTCTTGCGAATTCGCCTGCACTCGAGACAATGAGTATCTCACCTTGTGTATATGTCATGGACGGAAGACTGAATATGTTAATCGAGCTGTTGAGGTTTAGACGTGCCTCTGCTCAAGCAGAAATTTTATTCATTCAAGATTAGTCATTGTTTGTCTGTTAATAGAGCACAATTAAGTACTTTGCCCTCTCATTTGCTAATTTGTTGCCTTTCTTTTGAAATATCAAAGAACAATTGGGCACCAATTGCATATTTCTTCTGTAACATATTCTTTTGAAATGTAAATAATAACAATTCTGAGCAAATTGAGATATGATTTATGAAGTTGAAGATTAGTTTTTATCAGGATTTCATTGATACTTCTGTTGAAAAGCTTGAAAATAACATAAAGAGAGGGAAGTAGTATGTTATGTCTACCAGATTTGTGGAGAATATGTGAAAATCATCACTCTGCACGCATGCATGCATGGATGGATGGATGGATACATGCACAAACCATTTCATGATAAAAACAGTAAACTTGCTTTGGTAGTAAATTTTAGGGAGCAAACCAGAATCCATTTGAATAACAGTTTTATTACAACTCACAGTAAAAACATCTCCAGAAAAAGTTCTTCACTCAAACCAGCAGCAGGCAATGTAAAACTCAGCCTAAATGTCAGATTTTTTCTGTTGAATCCAAATTTGTACAACTGGAAGTGAAACATATTTAGAGTTTCTAGTATTCTAACACTATACAACACAGTACATTTCAACACATTTATGTTCTGTCCCATGATATTTGTTTAGGTATCTTCTTAATAAATAAAATATGATTCTTATACCCCATTTGTCATCTTGGTCCAGAGAGCTCCATTGCTTGAACCAGCAAGGAAGAGTCATCAGTAAGATCAGAGTATCTCTCTGAAGAGGAGAATTCATTGGCTCTTGACCTGGTTGCTTCAGCTTTCTGAGAAGCTTCCCATTTCTCAGCAAGTCCGTCACCTTCTAGCATCCGAACCACTTCCGACATCTTTGGTCTTTGACTTGGAAGGTATTGAGTGCATAAAAGAGCCACTTGAACCATTTCTTCAAGCTCAATCCTATCATAGTTGTTCTTCAGGTCCTTGTCAACTAGCATATCAAGTTTCTTCTCTTGGTGAACTTTTCTTACCTACATAATAACAACAATAACTTGGTACATCAGATTATGTAACTTGATTCATTGTAAGAATAGTCAGATAAGTAAATTTTCTTTGATTATCTCACCCAGTCAAGTATGGCTCCTTTCTGGTTAGCTGTCTTCCCAAATTCAAGAGCCCTCAATCCTGATATCAGCTCAAGTAATAGGATACCAAACCCGAAAACGTCTGTTTTCTCAGAGGACTGACCGGTTGATAGATATTCCGGGGCTATATGTCCCACTGTGCCCCTCACAGCTGTTGTCACATGTGAATCCCGGTGATCCAACAACTTTGCCAATCCGAAATCTCCAACTATGGCCTCACAGTAATCATCAAGCAGTATATTTGCAGCTTTAACATCCCTATGAATTATCTTCGGGTCACATTGCTCGTGCAAGTACAATAAGCCCCTAGCTGTTCCTAAAGCTATTCTTTTCCTCGTTCCCCAATCCAAGGCTGGTTTGGCTGCAAACATCAGAAACCACCAATATTATTCTAAGGTAAATTTTACCTTATTTGAACATTTAGAATTGGTATTGGACTATGCATACGATATGCGTTTCATTGTATATGATTGTTGGTATTTCATAAATGGAATTTAATAGCAGAGATGATTGCTCTTACGTTACCTTTAAGTCGATTAGCAACACTACCATTGGACATGTAGGGGTAAACCAAAAGCCTTTCGGTTGCTGTCATGCAAAATCCATAGAGCCGAAGTAGGTTGCGGTGAACTGCTAGACTAATCATCTCAACTTCAGTTTGAAACTGGATTTCACCTCCAATAGCATTTCCATCTTTAAGCCTTTTCACAGCTACTACTGTCCCATCTTGGAGATACCCCTTATATACGTTCCCAAAACCTCCTTTGCCGACTACATTCTTGCTGCTGAAGTTGTTAGTAGCTACCTGAAGTTCCTTGAAATGGAACCTCTTCAAGTTTCCAAGGCAGATTTCTTCTCTATGTTGTTCTGAAATGTTTAAAAGAGTATGTTTTATGAACACAAATTAGCCCTGTTCATTAGCCCTTTTTCTATAAACTATATGATTCTGATGCAAATGTATATACCATTTTCGGTTTTCACTAACCATTAACATCGAAGAATATTTGCTGATTGTGTCTTTGCCTCCACCAGAGAACGAAACCAAAACCAAGAACAAACAGGCAGATGCAGCCTAGACTGGACCCGAAGGCTAAAGCAATTTTATGGCCCTTGAGTCTACCCGAGGGCTGCGAGTCTAACAAGCACAGAAAATGATATCAGATTATATATATTTGGAGGATCATACCATATCCGTGTACGAATATATGTTAAATACAAGTAGTGGACATGGATAGTTTAGGAAAAATAAAGAGATATTCAAGATGGGAGAACTGTTCTTACTTTGTGAATTATTTAAGGAAAAAGGCATTGGCATTGGCCTTGTTCTTGAACAGTCTTGTTCAGCTCCAGCATCACATATCAATGGGTTTCCAACAATGCTGTGTCAACTAAAAAATATAGTAAGCAAATAATAAACAGACGAAAAAAACAATTTAAATATCATGTTTCAAACAGGGTAATCACTGTAAGCAAAAGCTTGCTGTATGAGTCAACTTACTTGAATGTTTTTGCAAGCAAGCCTGGCAGTGGACCACTCAAATTATTGAAAGACAAGTCCCTGGAAGGAAATATTAATCCTTAAATCCGATATGCATCAATTTGGAAAGAAAGAAAAAGACTAAATGGAATTCATAGAGTTTCAGAAAATTACAGGAAACTGAGCTGAGTCATGTTAGCCAAAGAGGAAGGTATAGTTCCTGAGAGACTGTTGTTATTCAACCTCCTGATGCAATTCAAAGGAAACCCCATTATCATCATATTCAAACTGATTCTGAAGTTGCTAAAACCATAGCAAAAGTTCAATATATATATATGTATGAATGCTTACAGGTATTGGAGGGCTTCTAAATGGGACAAAGTGGTGGGAATTTGACCAGAGAAGTTGTTGTTAGAAAGATCAAGTGTGTGAAGGTTGGGAAGCTTCCCTAGTTCTGAGGGTATATAACCTGATATATTGTTATTCTGTAGGAGCCTGCAAAAAGCTTTCATTTAATAAGCATTGTAGCTAAACTAGGAACTATATAAACCAGGAATTTTTGTATAACAGTTTTGAAACTTACACTAGCTGCAGATTGGTCAAGTTTCCAATGGTGGGTGCAAGTGTACCAGACAAATTCTGGCTTGGAGCTCCTCTGTGACAAAATCATATCATCTTTTAGAGTATTTGTTAGTGATTTTTAAAGTTTGAAGGAGTGTTTTTAAGTGGTACTTACAGGCCAATGACTAGACCATCAATAGAGCAAGTGACCATGTTCCAACTACATGGATCAACAGCAGCTTCATCCCAATTGTCAAGAACACCATGAGGATCAACCAGAAGCTCTTTTATTCCCATTAAAGCTTGCACTGAAAACAAAAAGAAAATAACCAAAAGGATCATTTCCTTGTTCATGTACAATGCATTTCTTCATTATAGAAATTAAAAAAAAAAAAAAAGTAAAGAAAAACAGTTTAGTTACCTTCGAAGTTAACACCTTTTGGTGAAAGCAAAGCAGTTGCAGAAGAACAGAAGAGGAACAAAACAACCCAACACCACACAAACTCTTCTTGCTTGAGTCCCATTGTTTTCAGTAGTTGAAGCTCTAAGAAAAAAACCAAAAGCAGCTCTTTTTTTTGGGTATGAAGCCGGTAAGGAGCTGGTACACGAAGTTCGTAAGCAAAAAACAGCTTCAAACTGAAAGTAAATGGTTAAGTAGGATGTTGTTGTTTTTCATGCAATGGTTTACATCAGGATCCAAGCTCTGAAACTTCCCCCACTTGCTTAAGAATTGGAATTTGAACTTACTCTTCTTTTTCTGTCAGAAACTCAGAAGCAAGGGTTAAGAAAACAAGAGACTTTGATCATTTTAAATGAAATACTAGGAAAGAAGTAACCATCTAACATGGCTGACAGTGCTTTTAAAAATCAGACCACAGCGGTTCAACCGGTTTAATTGAACCCATTGATTGCATTAAAAATTAATTTTATTATTAAATATAAGTTTAAAATATAAAATTATCATCTAAATTTTTAAAAAAATATAAGTTAAAACCTATTTTCGGGAATTTTTGTCTGTTTAATTAGCTTTTAATTAATTCAAATGATTTTAAATTTTATATATCATTAGTTATTGAACGAGGATAATAATAGTAGATAAAAAGCTGAGGGTAAGCTACATTAACCAAATCTAGATGTTAACTGTTAAGCACCCTATGGTTTTATCATTTTATTATAATTACCCTATATCGTGGGGTTAGGTAAATTTCACACTAAAGAAAATTTTAAACTCCATTAAATGAATGTCATAGTGTGAAAGAGAAAGTGTTGGGTTGGAATTAGATTTGTTCCACAGTAAGAGTGGATCCAACATTCCCTGAGGACGCCCACTGTCTTTGTCTTCATGGAAAAAGAAATTAAAGTCACAAAATTGCTTCATTCTAATTAATTTGCTTTTTCACGATGGTAATAATTAAAAGGTTAGAATCTCGAGGGTATAATCCTCGAGATTGTTGATGTAATAGCTCCTCATGAGATCTTTGTTTCTGTTTTTTCAATTTTCTCTTTTCTTTTTCATATAAAAAATGCATTCTCTCTACAGTCAAACACACTGTCCCATTTCAACATTCCAACATTACCAAAAGCACCCAACTTTATAAAGCAAAAGCTGCTCTTGCTCTTCCCTTTTCTCTATATCTATTCACTTTTGGGTATTCCATTATCCCATTATATTCCAATTAAATTTCCACCTAAACTGAAATAAATATCATTTTTTATTTAAAATCTCATTTTTTTTAAAAAGAAAATTAAAACTTGTAATATCTCTATTCATTACGCCATAACCTTTATATATATATATATATATATTAAAATTCATATCAGAAATACATTCAACTTAAAGCTTAAAACAAAATAAAAATCATGGTATTAGAAGCAAAGGGGTGATGATGCTTATTTTCGATACACGTGCAATGGAGACCCCATCATTGTAGTTGACTTCATTTTTCATTTAACCCTTTTCTTTTCCATTTAGACATTAAAAAGATAATTTCCAGCTCAATGCAAATTGGTCATCATATATATAAACAAATGTAAAGTTGATCAGACATAAAAGGTTTGCAAAGTTAAGATTATCACTTGGATAGCAACATTTTACTTAAAATCAACCAAACGGTTGTTTTTGTCTCAACATATCATTTAGGGTTAGAAAATTTTTTAAAGTTATGTTTAAAATTAACAAAATCAATTTGTTGACATCAAACATTATCTTTAAATTTAGGGTAAACTAAAAAAATAGTCACTTTTGTTTGCTTCAGATTACATTTTAGTCACTTATGTTTGAAATGTTATGTTTTAATCACTTATGTTATTATTTTATTACAAAGTGATCACTCTTCCGTTAAGTTTCGTTATCTCCCTAACAGTAATCCTACGTGGAAGTCCAACTAGATTTTAAGTGGCAACTTGGATTTCCAAATGGGATGAGAATAGATTTTTAATTAAATAAAAATTTTAAACCCTAAATATTAGTTGAAAAAACCGTTCATCTCCTCTATTGTTTTTAGCTTTCTTTTTCATTTGACTAAAAAAAGCTATTATCATAAAAAAAATTTATTCATGTACAAAAACAAAAGAGAATTCAATAGAGGGTCCAGGTATGTGTTCTTTACCAATAAATTTATGTTCTAAGACTTAAAATCAAGTGGTTTGTTTGTTCAATCCGATTTTTGTTTGTTTGTTTGTTTGTTCTTCTTGAATAATTGGTTTCTCAATCCGATTTTTTCTGATCTGAATCGGCTTGTTTGTTCACAATTCCTTTGTGGGTATTCCATATTTTTCTTTCTTATATGGAACTAATATAAAAAAAAATTACATTCTCAATCTTCTGTTTTGCATCTGTTTTGGCTTTCTTTGATTAATTTCATTTTAGATAGAATTATTTCTCTTATTTTGCTTTTCTTGTATGTGCGAAATCTTGTATGGAAACTCGTAATCTATCACTCTATTGTTTGTACTATCGTTGTTGTTGATATAAAATGGATTCAAGTTGTATACTTTATTCAAAAAATAAAAATCTTTCTTATTAATGAATACGAGGACAGACATCCCAATAGCCATAATAGCAGCAGCAACTGATGTCTTAGATGCAATCACAGCCTACTCAGTTGTAGCAACAGTTAGGTTTGCAAAAGCAGCCCAATCAAGTACAACAAAATATGCAACAGAGACTTCAAGCATCAGGTCAAACATCAAGTTCCTTGCTTCAAGTGTATCAATCATAGAGAGCTGTTCTGGAGACATCATCAAGTATGTTTTTGAATTTTTACAGTTACATACTGTTGCTCTTTGCCTTATTTCTTTGTTGCTTTCTAATATTGTGTTATTTAGAATAGTCTGAAATTTCTAACAATTTGTTTGATTATGTCAAGTTGGTTCCACTCAATTCCTTTGTCCAACGTTTGTATCTTTGTTCTTCCTAGTAATCTAACTTTCAAGATATTCCCGACATGGAGCTCAACAAGAAATATATGATTAGGAGATTGCAGTCCTTGAAATCGACTTGTTATTGTTTTTGCATCAAACTAGAGGGTAAACATGCTTGCAAATGTTAAGAGTTTTGTTTGGAGAAGGATGCACAAAGAATGTCCAGATAAGCAAGTGATTACAACGAGGCATTTCTTTTCTACATGAAATGGTCTAAAGGGTATCAAAACTCGATTGTTTTAATGGTGTCTTGGCTCAGTTTCACTGCTTCTGTTGAGACATGAGATTTGTGCTATAGATTTAGTTAAGTTTTATGTCTGAACTATACATCTCTTGTGTCTAATTTGTTCCACAAATCATTTTAATGCTTTAGTCTGATTCACCCTTATTAGCTACATTATGATCCCTGCGTCTCCCTGTAACACTCCAAACCAGTATCCGTTGCCGGAATAAGGTTAAGAAGTATTACTTGACTAAACAAAACTTCTATAAGGTCAAAGATACTTACCAGACATAAATAATCAACAATGCAAACATGTCTCATTGATTTTCCATAAGAGCTCTTATAAATTTGCAAAATGACTCACTATCAAAACATAACCGAATATCTAATAACAAATTAACTACTGTCAAGTTATAACTAAAACATTTCACCACATTAGTTCAATTATAAGGCTTCTCTAAACAAAATGAGCAAGCCATCTTCGCATGGCTATAATGTATACAAAGTCGAAATATCATTCTACCTATAGTCTATCCTATACATGCCTTAAACCATGATGATATACAATCTTCTCAACTCACATAATGACTATTTAGTGTGATGATATCTCTGACCCTTCCAACTCGAGCTAAAGTATAAACCTATAAGAAATGGAAAAGAGAACACGGAGTAAGCTTCAATGCTTAGTAAGTTTTAAGCAATGCAAATAATTAATTTACTTATAGATCGATTATTTCAAATTTTCAAGAAATCATTCCTAGATAATTGCCACTTTGGCCAAGTATCCATGAACGTAATGCATATTTAGCAAATTCACCTCACTTAAATCTGAACTCAATTAAAACCAAATATTTAAATCACAAATAAGATCATAAGAACTCAAAAAGCATCTCATTAACAAGTTTTAACCATGTTTGCAACAAAATCACAAATTCACTACAAGCTATCTTCCTGAGCAATAGTCACTAAATTATTTATAACTGGAGATAAGAAACTCCAAATCAAGTGCTGTAAATTTTCCCTGAAAATAGACTCATATATCTTCCATCTATAAAATTTTCAAAATTTTTGGTTTGACCAATCAATACCATATTTTTATTGAAGTTTCCCCTGTTTCACTATTTGACTATTCTGACCACTCTTCACTACGAATCAATTTTCTCATTATACAGAATTCGAAATATGTTATCGTTTATTTCATTTGAAACTAGACTCATTAACGAGACTAAGAATATAAATTTTATCTTATAACCATTTTTGTACCATTTATAATGATTTTCTGAAAACAGAACAGGGGACCTCAAAGTCATTTTGACTCTATTCCACGCCACTTCAATTATCTCATTATTGGCAATTCTTTTGCTTACACGGTTTCTTTTATAAGAAACTAGACTCATTAAGATTTCATAACATAATTTACTCAGCCTCTAACTCAACTCCCATAATTTATGGTGATTTTCTGAAATCACGTTACTGCTGCTGTCTCAAGCAGATTTATTACCCATTCTTTGCATTCATATTATTTAACATGTATATCACCAAATCAATCTCATATAACCTTTCGCCATAACCGAATACACACATACACATATGAGATTTTCACATATACTTCTCATTTCGCATTCATGATTCAATTCTGATCAATTTAACATATAAAAGTATATAATACATACCTGACCAACTTAATGTATTGAACATATTCAATGGTAGTTTACTACGATCATTTGAAATCAAAATCTTACTCCAATCTTCGGCATTAAGTTTGCTAGGTTTAAAACCCAAATCCAATCACCACCACAAAGCATGCGGGACTTTAAGCCCGGATGTAATACCAGCACAAAGCCTTCAGGACTTAGCCCGGATATAACACCAGCACGAATGCCTTCGGGACTTAGCTCGGATATAACACCAGCACGAATGCCTTCGGGACTTAGCCCGGATATAACACCAGCACGAATGCCTTCGGGAATTAGCCTGGATATATATCTCACACAAGGCCTGTGGGTCTTAGCCCGTTAAAATCCTCAATTATCGTTCACATATATATATATCATAATACATTAGCATTTCATTTACCTTACTAGAACTCAAGCACAACATGCTTATCAATAATTTCACTTTCGGCTCAATAGTCACATGCAAAGAACCCGGTTTCGTTTCACTATCCAACATGATTTCTATAACCATTCAGATACAAGTCATATGCACAAATTACTTATCTCACTACTTAATTCAAGTAGATACATTAGGTCACAATTTATATATTATGCTTATATATCATGATTTTATCAAATCATAAGCTAAGTTCCATTACTCAAAGACTTACCTCGTAAAATTTTGAATAGTTGTGAATAGGCTATTCGATCGCTTTCTCCTTTCCCTTATCGATCTAGCTCCTCTTTGCTCTTGAGCTTAATTTAAACCAATAAATTTGTTTAATCATTTCGAACATCAAAGGCAATTTAAAGCACTTAACCCTTATACTCAATAATGAAACCAAACCTTATACCTAATTATTTTAACACATCACCTCCAATGCATATATTGACTAACATATACCCAATCCACATGCCAAGTTACCATGAATAAAAAAATTACATATATATATAATACTAGTAATCTAATTATCTACTCGATCATATAGGGTAACTTCAATGCATCATAGTTATACAATTTTCCATACACATACCGCATATTTGACAAACTGAAACTACTCTTACATATTATCCATTATAATCATTTCAATATATATATATAACATAGCTGAATATTCCTTAATATAAATGCATATAGTGATACTTTAGTAAAATATAATAACCATCTCCATAAGTATATTTTTACTCATGCAAAGCCCGTACCTAAATCAACCATAGGTAGCACCCAAATCATCAACATTTTAACGCACCAACTACTTAAACTTAACCTTTCATACACTTATATCTAATGTCATAAGAAATGACGAATGCCTAATTTAACCAAACTTAAAGATTTAGCCTTCATCACTTTAATTAACCACTACCTATTTTTCAAGACTTCAAATACAAAGAAATGAACACTTATACTCTTATGCCGAATTAGCTAATACTTATAATCCATAGCCGAATGTCATTAAACCTAAGCCACCATAATAATTTTACCTATCACCTCATACTTTATTATCAAAATGAATTAATTATACTTATAAAGATAATATCAAGCCAAAACCTATGCATAACATTACTTATATTATTCAAAATTATACCTTAAAAATCATATACATAGCCGAACCTTTTGATAATTAAACCTCTAATTATTTATTTCAATCACCCAAACGGCATTTGCTCTCATTTAACATTTATATACCAAACAATTGTTCAAGACAAACAAAATCTCATCTCCTCCCTTGACAACCACAACCGAAAGCTCAAACCAACATCCAAATTTCAAAGTTTTCAAATGGGCTAAATATGAAACTAGTTAATTAACTTAAACTAAGCTTAAAATTTCAAAAACTAACATAATTTACTAACCTTCTTCAAGCTTCAAGTGACCGAATGTTTTTGCCCCATTTCCTTCTTTCAATTCGGCCAAGAAGACAAAGATAAAAGCTTTGTTTTCTTCACCCAAATTTTTACTTATTTCTTTATTCATTAATATTATAAAAATTATAAAGCCATTTAGTTGCCTTAAAACTAATAAATAATACATATATATTGTCATAAACATCAACATGGCCGGCCACTATAAACAAAAAGGGACATTTGACATGCAAGTCAAAACTCTTTAACACATGCATTAATAAACCACTTATAAATTTATCTATCACATTTCAAAATTTTCTCACATAAGTCCTATTTAATAATTTCACATACAATTAACAAAATTACAGTATGAAACTTTCACACATGTACGTTCACATATAATAAGCATCGAATATGACGGTTAATTATTTTTATGACTCGGTTTTTTGGTCCCGAAACCACTTTCTGACTAGGGTCAAATTAAGGCTATTACACTCCTCTTCTATGCTATGTGCACCTTAATTTCTTTGAGAATTGGTAATATTCTACTCAAATTTACCTCTATTCCATAAGTTATTTATTTCAATGTTCTTTTAAACATGCGACAAAATCATGTTGATTGATATTAAGGTTTTGAAATATGCGATCTTTTCAGGCTTGCAGATTCATATTAAGAATTGTGATTGCTCGTAAATGCTCCCTCAATCATGTTGATGATCAAGCTACTGTAGTCCCATCTGCAAATACTTTTTTGCTTATGCGTTGTCAATCCACTCCTATTAAGAGTTGGTTAGAAAAATCTAACAGGGTCGAAGAGGACGAGGAAGAAATCATGGGTGTAAATAAAATATAAAACAAACATGTAAATTTGAAATTAATTACCAAATAATATGAACAATTTCATACTAGAAAAATCAGAATCTTTTGTCTCATAGTTAACAATTATTTTCACTCAATTGGCATTGTAAAAAGGAGAGAAAGAAATAAATAGGCACTGCATTACTTTGATCGTGTATTTATACTTTTTTTTTACTTCAGCTGGTTGCTGATTTGGTCTGCAAAATGAAAGTAATCAATTTTAATTTCACATGTGGTTGTCTTTACCATGAATACCTTGTGCATAATTTATGAAAATTTTACTTTATAAGTTTGCTCCACAAGATATATATTTTAGTTTATCTATATATATTAGTGTGAGGATGAACATTCCATATGACTTGTTATAAATCTGAGTATTAATAACAATTGTACAATATTAAAAAGTTTCATTAACGTATATTAAAAAGGATAGTCATCCTTCCCCCGGTTGAAGAACGTAATTATACTAGTAAATCAAATGCATAATTTATCCGGATGAAGTATGCATTACCAGATATACTTATAGTCTTTCGGGTTACGAATGTAAATTGTATAAGGACTTGTATGCAAAAATGTGCAAACTTTGAGGGCAAATTTTAGACTTTCTTGTTCTCGGTGTTTGCTTGTTATAAAACCAAGTATTAAAAACAACTTTACAATATTACCAACTTTCATTGACTTTATAATCCACGAGTTTGCCTTAAATATTAATGTCGACATTGTTCATGTGTTATTAAAATAAAACAGAACTAAACATTCCATATGGCTTGTTATAAATCCAAGTATTAATAACAACTGTACGATATTAAAAGTTTCATTGATGTATATTACAAAGGACAGTCATCCTTCCCCCGATTGAAGAACGTAATTATAATTGTAAATCAAATGCATAATTTAGCTGGATGAAGTATGTATTAGCTGGATGAATTTAAAATCTAGTTGGACTGTCACGTAAGATTACCGTTAGGGAGATAACGGAACTTAACGGAAAAGTGATCATTTCGTAACAAAATAATAACATAAATGACTAAAACGCAATATTTCAAACATAAGTAACTAAAATATAACATGAGGCAAACAAAAGTGATTATTTTTATAGTTTACCCTTAAATTTATTATTGTTAAACTTTTTTTTAACATCATGCTAAGGCTTGAAATCAAGACATCCCCATATAATTACCCATTACTAAAGTTACAAAGTAGAATCCGGAAATATTGGTTTAGAACTTGAGTAGCTACATTTTTGAGTTACAAAATTTAGAGTAATCATCAAGTATAAAAAATATTGAATTGTATTCACGATATAATGTAAAAATCAAGATAATCAATTGAAAGATCATGAAATCCCGTGAAAACTCATGAAAATTGTATTCCAACCAAAGATTTAGAGAAATAAGATTATAAGGTTCCACAATTTGCCCCCACCTCACGGGGCTAAATTACCAAATCTGATTGAACATTTGCATTACAGTTAATAGGATTGCCATCTGATCTAATGGCTTTGGGTTGGCGGAATGAAAGAACCAACCTTTGGATCCAATAAACAGCAAAAGGAAGTGGCAGGCAAGGTCTTGGAGCCGAAAAGGAGTCAAACAAGTGGGACTAGAAAAAGAGAGTTTGACCATATGATCCAAAGGAAACATGATACCCTCAAATGAGTAGGAAATAATTGTTCTTTTTTTATACCACTTGGGTGTGTTTGGATGGCACCATCTACTACTCTATTAACTCTCTCTTTGAACACTAAATTATCAAAGTCACATGAATTTAGCTCTGCCTTTGTCCCTTAAAGGCAAAAAGAAGACACTACCAACCCTCCAAAATAGATGTCCCTCAATGTCCCCGCTTTGTGTTTTCTTATGTTATCATTGAATATAAATATGTATTTCTTCTCATATTCAATTTTTTAAAATTTATTATCCTATTATTATTTTCAATATTTTACTTTACTTATTTGTTTGTCACTCTTTCGGAAATAACAACATTAAAATAGTTTCAAAATTTTATTCATTTTCAATTATGATTCATATCTGACCTTGTTAATACAATTCTCAAAATCAATCTAATACATATTATTTTTACAAAATTATATTTCTTTCCTGACCTTTAATATGAGAATCCTACTTGACACATGCCCTTAGTTTCTCTCCTTTGCCCTCCCCAATCCATCAACTTCATTGTACCTAGGCTAGCACATCGGCTTCATTGTCATGTATAGTTCAATATTGCTCTCTTTTATTTGACAGCAAGTAGTTGGAAAGTCACTTAGACAAACAGAAACTAACAGCTTATTTCAGCATCTCTAAACAAAGCTCATGCACTTTGCAATTTCTGAAACTTTCAACCAACAACATCATGTATACTATTACCATTACATCAACCATTATATACCCAAATCTTAAAAAGCTACAAATCTTTAGTTGTCCGAAAGTCATATCGAATCCCGACTAAATTCATAAACCGGATCAACCCCTTAAACAGGGATAAGCTCCGTTAATCTTTTGCATCAAAATTTTGCTAATTCTATTGAAAAAGTTGGGCCAATAGAATAAATTCCCTTAACAAAAGTCCCCCACTTAAAAGCTTAGGATACCTAGCACGCAAGCTATACTTTTTTTTTTTCTTTCTTTGATAGTGCATATATTACCTTTTTAATATTAATACCACCTAATATAAAGAAAAAGATGAAAGCAATGGCCATCTGCTACACATACATCCCTTAAAAAAGGAAAAAGAAAAAGATTTGTTAGATTTCCCTTTTGTTTGGTTGCTTGGAAAGTTGCTAAGAAAACGGGAAAGTAAATTAGCCATTGCAGGTTTAAGGAACATGCATTTACTAGCATGTGTTAAAAGACAGTTCCTATTTATAACCATTTTGATGAACAAAATTGATGAGAGACTGAGATATCAAACTGTTTGAGTCAAAAATTCTATGTTTCAATTTATTGTTACCCCATCATTAGTTAATTGGGTGTAAGATTAAAGTACCATTTTTTTTATTCATTACAGGGTGTGAAGCTGTCATGTTGAAAGAATCACTGTTTGTAATGATTTGATTTAACCTGTTTTAGATGCATTAGAAAAGAATCAAATGGGAGCATCAAAAGCAGACAAAAATAATTCACTCATAAAGCAAATATATATAATAATAATAATATAAAAGGTAAAGCAAACAAACTGATAGAAAACAAAGATCTTTAGTTCTCAAATCACTGCCTTATCACAAGGATAATGGCACCCTGGAATCCATTTTATGTCATCATCCAATTATAATGAGAATCATGCAACTACTGCTGGTGGTGGGAGGTTATCTCACTATCTCATTCACAAATGTCTTTTATATTTGATATTTACATTGAATGTCGAATAAATTTAAAATTAAATTAAATTTTAAAAAGGAAGATAAAACTCTTTATACTATTTTCCTCGAATTCAAATTTTCACTTAAAAAAAAGTCAAACTTAAATTCATTTTATATTAAAAGTGATGAAAAATGGGTTTAGAATTATTGAGAAGAAGAGAGAAAGTTGACGTGTGAGGTAGAAAATTGAGTAACTGGCGCCTAAAACTGTGTTTGATTGAAGCAAACAGTTACTTTCAGCATCAGATTAGTGATTTATCAAATGTGGAACACAACTGTCAACAATCAGAAACAGTTAGAAGCTTCTTTATACGTTTAATATGTTTGCTTACTAAAATTCTTTTTATTTGATATGATTAAGGCCTACCTTTACAAATGTAAAGAATGAGGTTACTTTGAACCAAGGAAAAAAAATTGAGAGATGCTCCAAACTTCATAATCTGAAAGGAGAGGTTAGCTGGTATACCAGTTCAGAGCAAGGAAAAGAATTGATTGATTTTTGAAGCCGATATTTTATTTATTTTTAATAATTCTTAATTTCTAAATGAATACTGGGGTTGAATCATTTGAGACACCCGGCCTATAAAAATAACCAAAATTTGAAAGACCCGCAGCTGTGAATGGTCAAAGAAGATAATTCCGAATCATCACATACGGGTCAGGTTGGGACAGTCTTTTCCTAACTTAGAGGGTAGTGCTATTTTGAAGATTGAAAGATCCCCAAGTTATACTTTAGACAAGACAGGAATGTCTTGATTCCTCCAGCAGTACCAACATCCCTTGGAAAAAACCATTAACGAAAGGTTCACTCTTCAGACAATAATGGTCGGCAAAGGTAAAAACATTGGCGCACCTGTATTTTTAATGTGGTAATCCGAATATTGTAAGAACCATGACAGTCTTATAAGCATAAAAAAAAAAATAAACACTTGAAAGGATGAACCACAATACTCCATAGAAATTAAAAAAAAAAAAAAAAAGGCTTAACTCATAAGAACTGCAGATATGATAATCATTAGAAGTAGAAGATAGCAGGAAAGAATATATTTGAACATCCTTATGCTCCACCAAAAAATTGATTATACTCGAATTAGATACTTTTTCGTATTTGACACTTACGTTTGAACCCATAGTTTCTAAAGAAGATAAAATACTTCCATGGCAAGGAGGAAAACAAGGGGAGCATAAGCAGAAGGGCATGTTATTCTGAGACAGTCGTGGGAGCTCCAAGAGAGTGAGGAAGTTGCATTTGCATGAATGTGAGATTTATGAGAGGTTCCAAAACTTAACCATATACTGTGATAGAATTAGCAGAGCAATGGTCAGCAAGAATGCTGGCTTGATTAAAAGCAACAAAAATTAAAAAATTGATGTGGCTGCTGGGATTCGAGCCCAGGTCTCTACGGCCACAACGTAGAATTCTTACCACTAAACTATAGCCACAAGATGCGGTGTTTGAAGCATGTATAATTTATATTCTTTTAGCAATACTCCCTGCCCTTCAAATCGGCATATATATTATTTCTTAATTTCAAATCCTCCAACCTTATCATATTATTATTTTTTTTGTTGAATCAAATTGGGCTTTATGGAAATAACTTAATAAATACAAAGTATAAACTAAAAGAGAAAGTAAAACATAAAGGAGCCCAGCTGTAAAACTTGGCCCAAAAAACAATAGTAACGTGAAAACAGAACTTAACCTAAATGTAAAAACCCCAAAAAAAAAAGGCCCAAAAGTAAGAGATTAGCCTGTAAAAAAAATCAAAAAATAGAAAAAAGGTCAAATATCTCTAGAAGCACATTAATTACGTCTTTTTCTTACCCAATCAGAATTAAACGATTGTCGCCTTGTCCCTTCATCGGACATTTCTTCATCAAGACTCTTCCATATTCCCAAGGGGAGCATTTTTCCATCAAATCCATGGGTATCCTGCTTCAAACTCCCCTCTTTCACTTTCTTCCTTTCATTTTCAATCTGATTCTCTCGCCCTATCCCATTTCGCTTGCTTCTCTGCCGATTCTAGAACGCTTCCTACTAGGTAAACTTCCTCCTAATTCTTCAATGTTTCTTTTGCTAAAGAATGCGCTAAACAGTTTGCTATTCGTGGGATGTATTCAAACCTACACTCCTTATACTTTAACAAAAGCTGATGAATATCATGAATATAAGCACCTACCAAGGACTTATCTGGGCTTTTTTCCTTTCACTTTTTTATTATTGACAAGGAATCTCCTTCAATAATAATTTTTTGCCATTGCATGTCAATACCGATCTAGGTCGTGTCCGACACGCGAGTGCCTCAGCAGCGAAGGCAGATGCAACTCGTTGATGAATCGCTGAGCACGATAAAAGAACACCTCCTTCACTATTTCTTGCCACAACTCCTACTGTCGATTGACAAGTTCTCGCATCATATGCTGCATCAAAATTAATCTTCACAACCTGGTCAGGTGGACGTCTCCATTTACTAGTAACGAAAGAGTTTTTTGGGTTTCTTTTATCACTCTCGTCTAACTCTAATATATAGCTGTTAACAAAACTTACTATTTCTTTTCCAGATTTGCTTGCTTTCTTATGCACTCTAGCGTTCCTGTCTCCCCAAATGGCCTATAATACACAGCAAAAAAGTCTACACTGAGATTGTGAACTCTGTGAAAAGACCCAAGTTAGCCACTGTAAAAAACCCAAATGGGTTTCTTGTATAGAAAACTGGCCTGATAGTTCTCTCCAAACTGAATCTGAAACAAGGTATGCATAAAAAAGATGGTCAATAGTCTCTGATCCATTTCCACACCGAGGGCATATTATTGTGTTCATTGTTAACTCGTGTAGGTAGATAATTCCACGATATTTTTCAAACTGTAATTTTTATTTTAGAAGATAGATTAAGTAACCATAGTTTTTTTGTAGAATTCCTTATAGTCGGCTTGTAAAACGTAAGCTGTAGGATCGCCTTCGATGCTTTGTAATAGTTTATAGGCACTACATACTATGTACTCGCTCGACGCCTCACCACTCCAGGCCCAAAAATCATCGTGGGGTTCTTCTGCCAATGGAATACAGAGAATCTTCTCGGCTACTTCCTCCAGAAAGGTAGACACTATTAAATCTTTCTTCCATATTCTGTTGCTTGGTTCAATTAACTCAGCAAGTTTAAAATCGTTCAAATTATTAATTAAAGACGATAATCTAGTTTTTTTTCATCTAGAATCCAACAATCATTAAGAGCGGAAATATCCGTACCCCTGCCCACCTTCCAGCATAATCCCGCTTCTAAAATACCTCTTGTAGCCCAAATACTCTTCCATGTATACGAACTGTTATTCCCCAACGCGAATTTAAAAAATTCACACTCGGAAAATATTTGGCTTTTAAGACTTTCGCAACCAAAGAATTTTGATTGTTTAAAATTCGCCACCCTTTCTTAGCTAGAAGTGCGACATTAAATTGAGCCATGCTCCAAAAACCCAAACCACCCTCTTCTTTACACCAATGAATCCCTCGTTTTTCATATCCTTTTTTCCACCAAAATTCCGCAAATGACCTTTTTAGTTCCCCACAAAAAGAATTTGGTAAAAGGAAACAAGACATAGCATAGGTTGGAATAGCCTAAAGCACCGACTTTATAAAGACTTCCTTACCTCCTTGTGATAATAATCTGGTACTCTACCCTTCAATTCGAGTATAAACCTTCTCTTTGAGATGCTAAAAAGACTCCTTCCGTCTGCCGACCACATTGGGAATACCTAAATATTTTTTCAAATTGTTAAGCTTCGAATCCTCAATATTGTCGAGACTACTGTCTTCTGTTCTTCTGTAGTGTTCGAACTGTAGAAAATTGTGGATTTATCAAAATTAACACATTGGCATGAACACTTTTCATACTACTTTAGAATTTCTTTTAACACCATTGCTCCCTTATCTGATGCTTCACCGAATAAAATACAATCATGTGCAAAGAGTAAATGTAAGATTTCTGGGCCTCTTCTACTAGCCGTTGCTCTTCTTAGTAACCTCTCCTTCATTTCCAGTCTCATCAAAGATGAAAGTCCCTCACTACAAAGTAGAAAAAGAAAAGGACTTAAAGGATCACCCTGCCGCAAACCACTAGTCGGTTGAAAAAGTCTTCCCCTCCCTCCATTTGTATTAACTGCATAAGAAGTTGTGGTAATGCATTTCATAATCAGCTCCAACCATTCCTTTGCAAAACCTATTCATAGCATAACTTCTTTAAGAAAACCCCATTCAACCCAATCATAGGCTTTGCTTATATCCAACTTTACAGCCATGTATCCTTTTTTCCCTGTTTGCTTTTGTCGAAAAGTATGCAGAATTTCATATGCTAAAAGTACATTATCAGAAATTAACCTTCCCGGGATAAAAGCACTTTGGTCTACATCAATGCATCTTCCAATAACTATTTGGAGCCGATTAGCAATTGTCTTCGCCACAACTTTATAGAGGACTGAACATAAACTAATCGGTCTAAAATTTGCTAGCCTTGTGGGATTTGGGGTTTTTGGGATCAACACAATATCCGTTTCGTTGAAAGAGCCAAAACTATGATCATTATTTAAAATTCCTAAATAGAAATTTGTCACTTCCTCACCTACAATGTGCCAATATTTCTGAAAGAAAAGTGTTGGAAATCCATCAGGTCCAAGTGCTTTAGTAGGTCCCATTTCTTTCAAGGCCATATACACTTCTTTTGATGTAAAAGTTGACAATAAAACAAAATTTATATCCGGTGAAATATTATTTTCAATACCGAATAGGAGATAAGAAAGATCCTCAACTCTACTAGATGTAAACAGCTTCTAGAAATATAAAGTAGCAACTTCATTGATCTCTCTTGCTTCAGTAGCCTCTCCTCCACCATCTAATTCCAGCTTGGATATGGTATTGAAGCATTTTCAAAAAGAGGCAAATCTACGAAAAAAGGTTGAATTCTTGTCCCCTACTTTCAGCCAATTTGCCATTGCCCTTTGTTCCCAGTATGCTTCATCTTTATCAATTTCCATATTCAAATGAAACTTAGTATCAACAATTTTTGCCATTGTTTCATCAGTCACCTCCTTCGCCATTAGCATATCAAGCTCCTTCATGAGCTTGTGCTTTACTCCCACTCGCCATTTCTTAATTAATCTCGCCCATACCTTTAGATTGCTTGTAATCTTTGAATTTTCTCATCTATTGATCCTATTGTTGATTCCCATGATGCTTTAACTTCTTTCTCAAGCGTCTCCTCCATGATCCACCACGCCTCAAACTTAAAAGTTGAATTTCCCACATAAGCGTTGCCACTTTTTGTGTTTAGAAGAAGGGGGCAATGATCAGACATAGAATGGGGTAGGTGTTGAATGTTACCTATTGGAAAAAGATGCCTCCATTTAACGTTTACAACTCCCTTATCAAGTCTCTCCCTAATATTTATTTCTGGCAAATTTCCCCTTTCCCAAGTAAACCACACCCCAGAATAACCCAAATCTTCTAGTTGGCATTCTTCTAAAACCTTTTGGAAGGCCTCCATTCTTCTCTCCTCTCTTAGTGAACCCCCACTTTTTTCATAAGAATACATGATCTCATTAAAATCACCACTTACTACCCATAGAAGATTTTGATCTTTTCCCAGTTTCTTTAACAGATTCCACGAAACATTTTTTTTAGTACCATAGGGTGAACCATAGAACCCTGTGAATCTCCATTCTTCACTATCTTGCTCTTCTTTGACCGTTACATCAATGTGATTCCTAGAGTAACTTCTTAGGCTTACTTCAGTATCTCCTTTCCATACTAGACACACCCCATCACGTGAGCCCTCCGCTTCGACATCAATTCCATTCAAAAACCCACAACTCCTCCTGACTTTCTCCATACGCTGCTTATCAAGTTTTGTCTCCATTAAGAAGACCATATGGAGATTATACTGTTTCAGGAAATATCACAGCCTTCTTATTGCCCGTGGACTCCCCAATCCACAAACGTTCCAACTTATAATTTTCATTGTGTCCAATCGGCATGCCTCTTGGCAGTCGCCAATCTCAAAATTGTTGGAACATCAATTAACTCTAAATTCTCATTCATCATATCTATAAAACCATCATCACGATCCTCTAATCCATCCTGTTTCAAACGCTTTTTCCAGTCTTTATATGCAACCTTCGTGCCACAAAAATCAGTTTCTGCTTCCGGGGACTTCCTCTTCCTCGTACTACTGTCAGATTTGTCTTGACTCATCGTGACCACCGGATCAATTCTCTTCCATCTCTTTTTTTTTACCAAGGTTTATATTATTGATCTGTTGTTTCATACTATCATTCATATTCTCATCTTCCTTTATTATAGGTCCCCCTGCCTGCTCCTCAATCACCCCCTCTCCTCCCATCACCTCTATATTCTTTTATAGCCCCATAATCTCGTTATTCCCCCTACTAGTGTTTTAGTAATATTTTTCAACAAATTTGAACTTCCTAGATAAGAGCTTTGAGCCTCCAACCTTTTTTGAAAAAACATTAAATTTCATACTTTCTTTCCCAATTAATTTTGATTCAGCTTTTAACGCCAACGTATATAGTGGATCCTCACTGATTTTACTTTTTTCTGCAGGAATTAGTTGACGACAATCTTGAAGCCCATGCCCCATTCTTCCACATCCAAAACAAAACATCGGTAACTTCTCATACTTAAAAGGAACTCACGATTTATTAACATTATCAATAGAGACGAAAATACCTCATCGAAGCAGTTTCTACACATCCAAATTAATCCTAAGCTAACATAAATCTCCATTAATTTCAGATCTAATAACCCCCCAAAAGGTGACACCAATTGCATGCAAGAGATCTTTCTTATCAAACTCTAATAAGTACAAATCTATTTTTATCGAAAATGGTGATGATGTAAGCTGAATTTGACTTCTCTCCACCGATTGGGTTAATCTTTCAAATAAAATAACACTTTTGCAAAAGAGCCATGGTCTCCCCTCTAATATTATCTCCAGATCTTCTTCCAAATCAAACACTATCAAAAATAAGTTCTGGCCCACCATCTGTATTTCAAATTTCTTCCTTGTCTTCCATATACTTTTCATCTGTGCCCTAAAACTTTCTGGGTTGTAAAGCTTCTCTGTCCAAATAGTACATAACATATTAGGTTTTGCGCTTGGTACCACCAACGAACCTTTGACTGACAACTGAATAGGTTCTTCTGTAAGAAGAGAAATCTCATCCCTCCTCCCTTAATCGTCACCATCGCTTTCCTCCATCCCAAGCCATACTGCTTTCTCTAGGACTCTAGGCAAAGCAATCTTGGGACTTTTTTCAAATACTTAGGAGACCTTATCATATTATTAGTTACTCAAGTGTAACACTTTTTTTTTAAGGCTTAAAACATCATTTGTCTCTTATAATATATCATTTTTATCACTTTGTTATCTAAACTTTCTTTTAGCCCAATTGGTACTTAAAGTTACATTTTGTTAACTATTTCAATCCATTATCTTTTAAAAAAAAACACTAGTTGAAATGTGGCACAATTAGAATGTATCATGTGACACTTCAATCCAATTAAAAAGTGCCACGTGGTATCTATATGTATTAACTATAAAATAGATTAAAATTCTAAAAAGAATAAAGATTCAAAAATAATTTATAAAATAAAAATATAATAAAATATATATATTTTTTCAATATACATATATAAGAACTAGAAAACTAGAATAATGTAAAAATATTTGTTTAAAAAAAGTATAATAAAATATTTAAAACATAATTAAATTAAGAAAAATAAAAAGATTATAAAATTCATATATTAGAAAAAATTTAAAATTTTAAAATATTTTTTGCACAAAATAATATATATAATTTTAAAAATAAAAAATTTATCTAAAATAAAACTTTAAAATACTATTAGTTCAATAGCTGATCAACATAGATTAACGATCAGTTAACTATGGCCAAAGTCAAAGGTAGCCTTCTATAATTTTATTATATTTTTATTAATTAAATTATTTTTTATCTTTTATGATATTTATTTATTTTTAGAATGTTTAATCTATTTTATTATTATTACATATGGATGTCAAGTGGCACTTTTAATTGGATTAAAATGTTATGAGACACATTCTAATTAGGGCACATTTTAACCAGGTTTTTTTAACAATAATGGACTAAACCAATTAACAGAATGTAATTTTAGGAACCAACCTAAGCCAAAAAAGAAGTGGTACCAAAGTGAGAAAAATGGTATAGTTTAGGGGTCAAATGATGCTTTTTAAGCTTTTTTTCTAACATGATACGTGTATTATTTTTTTTGTCCAATGCAATAAATTAATTTGGCAAAGTTATATATATATTGGTACCCCAAAGAGAACATGTTGACTTTTTAGTGTTTTTTTCGAGCTTAGAGTTGATTTGGTGAAAATTAATTGCTAATATTATTAGGTTTGAATTCTAATTATTTTGTTAATAGAATAAATTTAGTGATAATTGTGATTTATTTAATTTTGTATTTAATTTGTTACATACAATTTTGTTAGTTTTAGGGCTACCTTGATGAAAGTTAGTTGTTAATATTAGTTAATTATGAATTTCATCAAATTAATTATAAAACTTGAATTAAACATTAAAAAGTTAACACCATTAACTTCATGTATCAAAATGTATAACTTTTATCAAATACAAGTACTACATTCGACTAAAAAATAATATAGATACCACATTGGAAAAAGTATCTAACATAGGTACCAATGATTCATCCTATATATATTGTAACGACCCGAAAATCGGTGGTGTTGAAAAATACGATTTTGAGATCTCGTTTTCGTAAACTGAGCCCATAAATATTTGATAATAATATTTACAGAGTTAATATTCTAGTTAATTGAATTTTGGATAGGAAATTTTTTATTGAATTAGTGTTTAATTGAGGTACAAAGACTAAATTGTAAAAGTGGTAAAATTTCAATTGCTACAGAATTTCTAACTAGAATCAAGGACTAGGGAATAAAATGGCAATTAGACCATTCTAATATTAATAGTGGACGGTAAGAGGAAGCATTATAAGTTTTATTATTAAGTTTAATTTTAAATAATTAATATTATAATAAATTATATGATAAAAATTTGATGTTGGAAGGAAAGAGAAAAACATTTCTCTCTTTCCATCTTCAATAGCCGAACCTTAAGGAGAAGAAGAAGGGACAAACCGCCTACGGTTCTAAAAGTTCAAAGTTTCAATTGGTTAGTTTAAGTGAATCATTTTTTGTTGTAAGTTTTATGTTTTTGAGATCATGAAAATTTAATTTAGTTAGCTCATGTATCAATTTTTAAAATTGTTAAAGTTTTAGAAAGCTACAATTATTGTTTTCTTAAAGTTTTAGGTATTAAATTGATAGATTTTAAGCTTAGAGGTGAAAAAAAAAACTAATTTGTGAAGTTAATTGATAGTTTTGTACATTAAGGATTAGGATGAAAAAAATGTAAAATTGGCTATAGAATTAGGAAATAAGAAGTCCAAATGGACTAGGGTGAAATCTAGTCCCGATTTTAGGGACTAAATTGAATAAAATGCAAACTTCATATAAAATGTCGATTGATTCTGAATTTGGTTGACTATTGATGAAATTATATGTTTATGTTAATCTGTAGTTAATGTTGACCTGGAATCGTGCAAAGGAAAGGAAAAGCTAAAGCTGTTGACGGATAGCTCGAAGTTTTCGATAAATATTTTTATAGTCTAATGCTTAATTAAATCTCATATATTTGTGTTACTTTACATAATAGATTGTCTTAATGAATTATTGAGGATGAATTGAATTATATTGATATATATTGAGGTTAAATGTTGATACAATGACTAAAGTGAATAAAGTATAAACTACAGATATAATTCAAAATCAATAATCTATATGAGAAATTAGTTGAAGCTTATTGAAGCATTTGTTAACTGATGAATTTTGTTTTTATGAATCATAAATTGGTTCGTATGAAACGAAGGAAAGGACAAATGATAAATTTCAATTGATAAGCAATCGTCGCCGGGCAATCCGAGGTGGCAGGTCATCGTTGCCGGGCAATTTGAGATGAGAATACTATATTGATAAATCATCGCTGCTAGGCAATCTGGAGTGGTAAGCCATCATCGTTGGAAAACCCGAGGTGTCAGGTCATCATTACTGGACAATTTAGGATGACAGTTCTATAACATAAATCATTGTTGTCAGGCAATGCGGGTGGCAGGTCACTGTTGTCAGGAAATCCGGGATGACAGATTGAAGTAAGTTGAATATGAGCATGTGAGCTCAGAATATCGATTGTAGGGTAACACGGTTTGATTTTTATCAGTTAGAAATGTATATCGAATGATGTTTCATGCTTGAGTTATAAGGAACCAAATTTTTAGATGATGATTCTATTTACTACGAATTATACCATCTCCTTATACTGTTTTAGATTTATAGGAATACTATTGAGTGATATACTCATCATATGATTTATTTCTCATGTGCAGGATAAGTTCAAATCTACGTTCTTGGTATCTATTTCAGCATCACGTTAAGATTTCCAACTCCATAAAGTTTGTGCTTCATGTTCTAGTTAGGCTTGGCATGTACTTAATAAGTCTTATAAGTGTTTTGTTTTGCAAATGATGTCACCTGTAACCTCCCTAACCTGGCCTAGGTGTTATGACCGGACTTTGAAGGCTACATTGGCCACTGAAATGACCAAGTAAAACCGTTCAATTGAAAACCTCTATTTTTGCCAAGTTTTTTTTTTTTTTTAAAAACTTATCGTTATTACCTTGGTTTTGCTAAAACCACCAGATTATTAGGTCAACAATACTTAGAGTCATTTTTTTTTATAATTTGTGATATTTGAAAAAAAACATAGTGAATTGTAACATTGCAATGCACATCATTGGTAGTTAAAACAATAATTAAACCATTTAACGTATAAATTCAAAGCGGTAATCATAGAACTAAATATAATAATATAAATTCAAGCATTAAAGTATAAAGATTCTTATAAAACATTATTTTGATAAAATAATAGATCATTATTTAAGTTGATTTCAATATATAAATTTATATGCCACCCCCAGAAGATCATGCATGATACAGAACTAATCAGATGGCTTACAATATCAACAGTGCTTTGGCGTAGTCCCTTCACAGAAATCCTTCCTTCAGTCAATAGGCTTGAGAAAAAAACGATAACAGAGTTAGTTCATACGAGCTTAATGATTTCCAAAACATAAATAAGTACATATAAGTCTTACTTTTGATGCACAATTCAATATCAAACCTTTCAAAAGGAGTTACACAGGATGAAAATGGTATGCCCAATGGCATACACAAATCATAGACAAACTTAATACACTAGTATACATAACACATGGGTAGTTATTGTATGCCAACTTAACATGAGATAGACAACTCATCCTCATGCCAGTTTAGTACTCAGAATTCAGAATCATAAACATATCTTATAGTCTTTCTTCACTATATACTCCCTTTTAACTCATTATATCATTTTCATTCAGAATAGCACGTTTTTTCATGATGTATCAGTCTGGTTTGTAATATAGTTGCCCTACTGGAGGCATCACAAACATATCTCCCCTTCCATCACCACTTATCACATCTCACATATAATAAACCAATGGTACTGACTTGAGCATAAATGATGGTTTTTACTTCATAACACAGATAGACTGAACTCAAACTGATGACATTGTTTATCATTACCCACACATATACTTTTCATACGCTACTAAGAGAGATTACTTACCTTTCATAATTTATATGTAACACACCACACCCGTAGCCCACACCGGGACGGAATACGAGGCGTTACCCAATTTGAACACATACATTCTCACATTTATGAGTCATCAAAATTTGGTCAAATTTAAAACTTTTCGATCTTTATCAAGCACTTAACAACAACGGCCTATGAGGCTCCAAACGTTAATTTAAAACCATTCGGGAATGGTTCGAATCTTCCCACAAACTTGGAAAAATATTACTAGACACAGGGGCACACGCCCGTGTGGGAGGGGCAACACGCCCGTGTGACCGATTCAACATGTTCGTGCTGTTGGCTTGTGTGGCTCACACGGCCTAAGCAATATAGGGACACACCCGTGTCCTCTACCCGTGTGGAATAAATTCTAAATTCACACCTGCAGGGTTTTCACACGGCCTGGCACACGCCCATGTCCCTGGCCCGTGTCCTTCACACGGCCATGACACGCCCGTGTCCTAGCCCATGTGCAAAAACCTGGACATTCTGTTTCTAACGTCAGCAATTCTTAAAGGTCACACTGCCAAGGCGCACGCTCGTGTGTTAGGTCGTGTCCTTCACACGGCTGAGACACACGGTCGTGTCTCTGCCATTGTGTTTACTACTATGCATACTGACTTGTAAATTTTTACGTGGAGGGGACACACAGTCGGGTCACACGCCCATGTGGTGCACCGTGTGTCACACACAGCCTAGACACACACCCTTCCATACATAACCTGCATAAAATCACTCTATGACAATACAAGGATACATTACATAACCAAAATAGCCACAATGGACAACATTTCATTTGTGCAATTTACTCATCCATGAAAATATCATCTTCAATTCATAAATATCAAAATGAATATTGACCATTATCCATGGCCTTATAAAAAATTAAAGGTATACATCCTAAGCCAACATATTTGGCTATTTATCAATGAAACATAACATTAAAGTCTAGTCCTATACATGCCACATACAAAACAAGGATTATAACTATACCGAGTGCTCCGGATGATAGTGTGATCGTAGCCTCTAACGTCCGTTGAATTCTTGAGCTATTTAGGCTACACTATAAGGAAATGGAGAAGAGAGGGGGTAAGCATAAAGCTTAGTAAGAAGCATACAAATATATAAAAACTTTACCATTTAACAACGTGCTCTTAATACAAAAGTAGGCATAAGCATAACTTACTCGTCACTATCCAATACCCATCATATAGCATATATCGAACTCTCATCTTATATATATATATATATATATATATATATCGAATAGGTACCTGTATTACTCACAACACAATTATACTTTTCTCATGATCTTAAACTATAACTCTCACCATTGAACCATTCGGAACACTACCAGATATTTATTAAGCCTCAAACATGGGGTAGAATGCTGATGCCATGTCCCAGACATGGTCTTACACTGGCTCATCTCGTAGCCGATGGATGAACCAGACATGTCTTACACTGGCTTACATCTCGAGGCCGATGCATGTCCCAGACATATCTTACACTAGCTCTCGTCTCAATACCGATGGCATATCCCAGACATGGTCTTACACTAGCTCGCAATAACCCATATGTCATGGCATGAATATCCAATTTATTTCCTATAGTTTAACCGAGAATGTTACCATCTCAATTGTCTTCATACATTCCCAATTCCACAATCAAGCAATTCATGCTAAATCAATTCAAGACATATAATGACAATACAGTTGTGTTATTTGCATACAACTTACCTCGGGTTACAAAATACGGCGACTAGTTAGTCTAATCAATTTGCTGAGCCTTCTTCCAGTCTAAGTTTGAATTTTGAATTTCTTGATCTATAATAAAAAAAATTCACACCTTTAATCATTTTATTGATCTAGGCATTCAATAAATCTATATTTGGGCAAAATGACCATTTTGCCCCTAGGCTTTTACAAAATGACCATTTTACCCCTAAGTTCGAAAATCAATTTTTATCGAATTTCCTTATCATCCAAGCCTAACCTACCATTTATCTCTCTTATGACAACCCTAAATTTCCAATATTTCACAACATTACTATCTATTTTACCAACTTTTACAAAATGGTTTAATTATAGTTTTCATGAGAAATCCCTTAACAAAAGTTGTTTATTTCACAACCAAGACTCATATTCTTCCATAAAATTTCAGAAAAAAACCTATTTACTCTCATGGAAAAACCCTAGACTTTCAGCCATTTTGCAAAATAGTCCCCTCAATTGAAAGCTCGTGCTTCAATGGGTCCAAAAATGCAAAAATCATCAACAAAAAGTATGTGAATCACTTACTTGCAAGAAGAATAAGTTGCTGAAATTTTTGAAGCTCAAAACCCCCGAAGAATGGCTGAAAAATCGGTGCTAATGAAGAAAGAATGAAAGAAAAGATGATAGCTAGGCTTAGGCATTATTTTATTACACATTATGTCATTCAGTTACCTAATGTTGACTTTTCAACATTTTTATCTCCCATGGCAGGCCAAGCTAAGATCTAAGGGTCTTTTTGCCCTTTAAAGACCCCCAAACTTAACAATTTAACACCCTTAGCTATCAATTTAAGACTTTTGCACTTTATGCGATTTAGTCATTTTTCACAATTGGGCTCACAAACGTCAAAATTAACCCACCAAAGTTTTCATACACTACTAATAACATGTTATGACTCCAAAATAAAAATAAAATAATTTTTTTGACTTCAGATTAATGGTCTCGGAACCACAATTCTGACTAGCCCTAAAATCGGGCTATTACAATTCTCCCCCTTAGGGATTTTCGTCCTCGAAAATCTTACCAATGAATAAGTTCGAGTATTTTCTCCTCGGGTTCCCAGGTGGCTTCCTCGACTCCATGTCTATGCCATAAAACTTTCACGAGTGCTATACTCTTATTCCACAACTGTTTGACTTCTCGAGCCAAAATCTTGACCGGCTCTTCGCCATAAGTCATGTCCGGATGAATGTCAACCTCTATTGGCGTAATCACATGCGAAGGGTCTGGTCTATATCGGCATAGCATGGACACATGAAACACGTCGTGAATCTTTTCCAATTCTGTTGGCAAAGCCAGTCGATAGGCAACTGGCCATACTCTCTCAGTAACCTCATAAGGTCCTATGAAACGAGGACTCAACTTGCCTCTTCTACCAAATCTGAGAACTTTACTCTATGGGGATACCTTCAAAAACACTCGATCACCGACTTGAAATTTGATCTCTTTCCATTTTAGCTCCGTATAGGATTTCTGCCTATCTGAGGCGACCTTCAAACAGTTGCGAATCACTTTAACTTTCTCTTCAGTGTCCTTTACTAAATCGACCCCGTGAATCTGACTCTCTCTGAGTTCGGTCCAATGTAAAGGCGTTCGACACTTTCGCCCATATAAAGCCGCATAAGGTGCCATCTTCAAACTTGACTGATAACTATTATTGTAGGCGAATTCAACCAATGGTAAGTACCTTTCTCAACTACCTTGAAATTCGAGAACATAACACCGCAACATATCTTCTAAAATCTGAATCACTCTTTCTGACTGACCGTCAGTTTGCAGGTGAAATGCCGTGCTAAAATTCAACTTTATTCCCAATGCCTCTTATAACTTTTTCCAAAACCTCGAGGTAAATCTCGGGTACCTATCCGAAATAATCGACAAGGGTCCCCGTGCAATCTCACAATTTTAGAAACATACAAGTCAACCAATCTCTCAAGGGAGTAGTCGGTACGCACTGGTATAAAATGTGCCAACTTTGTTAGCCTTTCCACAATAACCCAAACGGCATCCTTTTTCTTTGGGGTTACCGTCAATCCCATCATGAAATCCATAGAAATCTGATCCCACTTCCACTCGAGAACCGTGATAGGTTGAAATAGTCCCGAAGGTACTTGGTGTTCAGCCTTCACTTGCTGACATACAAGATACTTAGAAACGAACTCGAAAATGTCTCTTTTCATCCTCGACCACCAGTACATTTTCTTCAAGTTGTTGTACATTTTTACACTATCTGGGTTGATGGACCAACAACTATTATGTGCCTCTTGTAGAATCTTCTGAATAAGTTCATTGTCCTTGGGTACACAAACTCTATCTTTGAACATTATATATCTATCGAAATCAATACGTAATCCGGATTCATTTTCTGTCTCACACTGAGCCATCTTAACTTGTAACTCCTTATCACTTTTCTGAGCTTCGCGGATCTCTTGTAGGAATGTCGGCCTACCTCTCAACTCTGCTAGTACCGAACCATTGTTAGACACAGTCAACTGAGTATTCATGGCGCTCAAGGTAAACAATGACTTTCTACTCAAAGCATCGACAACTACATTCGCCTTTCCCGGGTGATAGTCAATTATCAGGTCATAATCCTTTATTAGCTCTAGCCACCTTTGTTGCCGTAGAATCAATTCCTTTTGAGTCATCAAATACTTGAGACTTTTTTGATCGGTAAATACTTGGCATTTCTCGCCACACAAATGGTGTCTCCAAATTTTCAATGCGAACACGATAGCAACCAACTCTAGATTGTGCGTTGGGTAGTTTTTCTCATGAGGCTTCAGCTGTCTCAAAGTGTAAGCGATAACCTTACCTTATTTCATAAGCACGCACCCTAAACCATTCAAGGAGGCGTCACTATATATCACAAACTCCTTGTCTGACTCCGGTTGCACTAACACTGGGGCTTCGATTAACAAGGCCTTTAATTTCTCGAAACTCTATTGGCACTTTTCGATCCATTCGAACTTGACATCTTTTTTGCAGTAGCCTTGTTATCAGAGTAGCTATCATAGAGAATCTGTTTACAAATCGTCTATAGTATCCAACCAAACCCAAAAAGCTTTGAACCTGTAATATCCTGATTTTGGGCCTAGTCGGAATAGTGGTTTCGTGACCACAAAATCCGAGATAGAAATAATTATTTTATGATTATTTTAAGGTCTATGATATGATTGCATGATTGTGTGAAAATTTTGTGAAGAAATTTTATGCATAAAGTGCTTAAATTGAAATTAGGGACTAAATCGAATAATTTGTAAAACTTGTATTCTAGAAGTTTCTAGTATGAAATTGTTTTGAAATATTAATTAGGAGGTCTTAAATAGAAATTTTACCAATTTCTAAGTCTATGGACAAAAATTGGACATGGATGGAATTTTTGAAAAGTTTAGTAGTAAGGGCATTTTGGTCATTTAGGGGTAAAATGAATTAAAATACAAAATTAAAAGCCAATTTTGCTCATCTTCAACCCCATGGACGAATATAGCAAGGAGAAACCATGGCTAGGGTTTTTCAAGCTTCCAAGCTCGATTGTAAGTCCGTTCTAACCTCGTTTTTAATGATTTTTACGTTTTTGGAGCCCCGGTAGCTTAATTTAGCTTATGCTACAATAATTTAACCTAAGGTTTATATTTGGAAAAATACCCATAGGTGAAATTTGTGTATTTTGGTGTTTTATGATAGCATATGAGGTTTTAAATTATGTTAGACAACTTGTGCTACTCGGTTTTAAGTGAAAACGAGCAAAAGGGCTTAATCGGTAAAAATACCTAATAGTCATAAGTACATGTTAGAGTGAGAATTTGATGTTTCCATAGAAGGGAAAAATGATCAGCATGTCATAAAACATAAGAAAATAGGCTGAATTTTAATTTACGAGCTTTGGGGAAAAAGTGTAAATATGCAAAAGTTTAGGGGCAAAATTGTAATTTTTCCAAAATATGATTTTGGGTCAATTTAAATAATGTGAGTCCTAATTAGACTATATTTTAAATGATAGAGCAAGGAAAACTAAAATTCGGGCTAAAATGGGGAAAATACCAAGTTGTGGACGAAATGGTAAAAGTAGCCATTTTCGCATACGAGGTAAGTTCATGTGTAAATAATGTAGCATAATTGTTACTTTTAAGTTATTGATGTTAATTATATGATATGCTGATTTTTTTTTATCGTGAAATATTATGCTTTGTGGTTAATGTTGAGTAATATGCAAATTATGTTTGCTACTTGATAAATATGAATTGCTACCGAGTATCGGTTCCGATATTCCATGGAAGACGACAAATGTGAGATCAAGGGAAAAAGCCTGTTTGAACCTTAGGAATAGATTAGGATACAAGTGACATGTCACTAGGATGGTTGAGCATCCAAACTCGTTGAGTTGAGTCCGAGTTCACTTATGGATGCAAATGTCCGAACTCGTTGAGTTGAGTTCGAGTTCGAGAGATGTAACTAGGCATCCGAGCTCGTTGAGTTGAGTCCGAGTTCACTTATAGATGCGAATGCTCGAGCTCATTGAGTTGAGTCCGAGTTCACTTATGGGCGGGTTACATGGTAACTTGGCTATATATGTGGCACTTATGTGCAAACTTTCCATGTATCCGAATTATATTCCGATGTGTTCAACGGGTAAAGTTCTACTAAAATGGAGAAATACTCAAGATGAAAGAAACGTATTGGTAAGTGTTGTGAAATGGGTACTTTGAACAGGTATGTACTTAACCCTCGGGTTGAAAAATCGATATAACAACAATATGGTAAGATGATAAATGAAAATGTGATATGAATGTCTTGGTGATGATTATGCAAATGATGTTTTATGTTTGCTTATATGGTTATGTTACTTGCTATTTGCATGTGAACTTATTAAGCATTTATGCTTACTCCCTCCTTTTCATTCCTTGTAGTTTTGACAAGCCAGCTCGAAAATCGGGAACGGTCGGAGGCTCGCTCACACTATCCGTATACCATCTTGGCATAATGGCTTGTATATTTTGAGTATGGCATGTATAGCATTATAATCATTTTGTATATATGGTCTTATGATATGGTTATTGAGTGGTATGGAAATGCTTGGTAATGATTAGCCATTGGAATGGCTAATCATGATCATATTTGGTGTTATGTATGTCAAATTGCTAGCTAATCCATGGAAACCATGAAATAGGTAAAATTTACCATAAAATAGATTCAGACAGCAGCAATGACGTGAGTTTGAAAAATCACTAAAAATAGTAGAGATACAATTAGATGATGAATAATATATGGAATTGAAGAATTATGAGTCTATTTTCATATGGATGGAACAAAACAGGTATATGAGCTATATTTTATGAGATGTTTAAATTCTTGTGAAACAGGGCCAGAGCGATTTCTGGATCCCCTGTTCTGACTTTGGAAATTCACCATAAATTTTAAAAGATAATTAGAAGTCATTCTTTATATGTACAGATTTCTTATTGAGTCTAATTTTATTAGAGACAAACGGCATAGTCATTGAAGCTCATGCAGGGAGATATCGATTCATAATACACGAGGTCGAGTAGTGAACCACGAAATAGGGAGACTTTAACTAATAAACTGTACTAATTGGCCCAACCAAAAATTCTAGAAAAAAATTAGTAGATAGATATATGAGTTTAGTTTCAGGAAAAATTTACGGAATTGGATTTTGAGTTTTGGAACTCGAGATATTATTTTTTAAAGAGACTGTGATGCAGTTAGCTAGCTTATCTGGAAATTTTAAAATGAATTGTATGAGCTGTTTAAGTAATGAATTAAGTCCGTTAACACCTCGTGTTCGACTCCGGCAACGGTCTCGGGTATGGGGCGTTACAGAACCTCTACCACATTCCTCGACAGTTTCCACTCAACAATAGCCAAGATCTTGCTTGGGTCAACTCTAATCCCATCTCCTGACACAATGTGTCTTAAGAATCCAACCTCCTTAAGCCAAAATTCACTTTTGCTGAACTTGGCATATAACTGTTTATCTCTCAAAGTTTGTAAAACCGTTCTTAGATACTCCGTGTGTTCACCCTCATCACGCAAGTAAATCAGTATATCGTGTGACAGCCCTAAATTGACCCTAGTCGGAAAGTGGTTTCGAGACCACTAAACCGAGTCATAAAAATAATTAATTGTTATATTCTATGCTTACTATGTGTGTGCATGCATATGTGGAAGTTTCATTCTCTAATTTTACCAATTTTATGAGAAATTATTAAATAGGGATCAATGTGAAACATGGTGAAATATGATAGGCTAATTTTAAATGGCTTATTAGTGCATGTTAACACAAGGGTGGAGTTGCATGTCAAATAACCCATTTCCTAAGGTTAGTGGCTGGCCATGACATGATGATGGGCAAAGAAAACATGTCCTAGACATGTTGGCCTAGTGCATTATGGAAGGAAAATAAAGAAATGAAAAAAAAGTGTGGATGCCCCCTTGTTGCCGTGAGTTGAGGAAAAGAAAGGAGAAAAATTTTGTTGTTCATCCTTTCTCATTTTGTTACAATTGCCATGACTTGAGAAGAAAAAAAAGTGTCCATTCTCTCATTTTTCTTTGCATGGCCGAATGTACTAAGAAGAAAGGGGGAAGCTTGAGAAACCAGCCATGGGAGCTTACTAGACTAAGGTGTTTTGATACAAGAAGGTATGTTTTATGCCACTCTTGAAAATGCATGCATAGTTTGGAGGATTGGTTCAAATTTTTCCTTGAATCTTGGATCGAAACTAAGTTGTTAGGTGAGTTAAATTTCGCCAAGAATGTTGTATTTCCTAATTAGTGTTTTGATGTTGTTGTGATGAAAGCATGGAGATGAGTGAGTTCGAATGTTTAACAAAAAGGAGATTTTGTGCCATTGAGTTCTTGTTGTTATGTGTGTATGTGCATGAGTATTCGGCCATGCTATAAAATTTATGTTGCAAAATGATTTAATGCTTAATGTGATATATAATAGTACTTGTGAATGAGCTTGAGAGCACCTAAATTATTAGTTGGAAGTGCGAATGTAGTCTTGGATGAATTTTAAAGAACAAAGAAATTTTGGGTGACTAGAGGTCAAGGACATTCGACCAAAGGCTTGTGTGCTAGCAAAATTTGGCCTAGATGGGGTAAATGTTAAGTGTTAAATGCAATGGAAATGCTAGATTAATGTTGCACATTCGGCTATAGTTAGGCATGTTTATGATCTCATTTAGACGATTAGACATAAAAAGGGTGGTAATGAGGCTGAAAATTGTTGAATGGCTAGTTGGGTAATGAATGTAGCATTCGCCATATGGGGTAAAAATGGGTCAAATGTTCGTGAAATAAAACTTTGTGAATTGATGAATTAATGATGATAGTATTGTTGATGTCATGTATATATGTATAAATATTTGGCAAGACGGTTAAACTAGTTAATTTATTGATTAGCTCAAGAAGCTAGAGGGGGAGAATCAAGCAAAAGCAAAGGAAAGAACATCGAATAGCCGAGTTGGAACCATTTTACCCAACACAAGGTAAGTCATTAAGCATATATTTGGCATTGTTTTAAATGATCATAATATCTATGCAATTGTGTTTAATGAGATGATATGTAAATGAAAATGTATGTGTATGGAATGATGACATTGTTGAATGTAAAAGAAATAGTGAAATGTGTAGAAAGTTTGCTTTCGGCACTAAGTGTCTTGAACAATACGTGTGTGCGGTGGCGAGATTGGCACTAAGTGTGCATGCTGGAAATATATGGCACTAAGTGTGCATGCTGGAAATATATGGCACTAAGTGTGCATGCTGGAAATATACGGCACTGGGTGTGCGAGCTCGAAGGGTATGGCACTATGTGTGCGGGCTTAAATCACATGGCACTAAGTGTGCGAAATCGAGTATTAAGCACTTTGTGTGTGCGTACTCTATATATATATATCTCCGATCGAACAATTATATGGAGGTGTGTCTTCATCGAGTTGAGTATGGACAGCGGAAAGAGTAAGTACCTTGAGTTCGTGGCTAATAGATACTATGTTCATGCTCGGAGTTGAGTCGGTAAGTTTTAAATCTATGTGATGATTTCAATTGCATGATTGTTGCGGAAATGAAATGATGTATGGAAATTGCTTCAAATATCCTATTGAATAGTATATGAAATGTAAATGTATGACTTGGTATGAGATTGATCCGAAAGGTCTAAGGAACTATGGTATAGTTCGGTATGGGTGGAACAATGGGCCTTGTTTCATTATTTCATTTTATGATAATTTTAGTAACGGATGGTTGTGAAATGCTTATGACTTACTGAGTTATAAACTCACTCGGTGTTTTCTTGTCACCCATTTTAGGTCTCTTGGACTCGTATCGTTTGCGTGCTCGGAACCGTCGTTGAAGTCATCACACCGGCTGGAAATCTTTTGGTATTGTCTTCGTAGTTGAACTAGGAGAACATTTGGCATGTATAGGCTATTTTGTTTTGTTGAATCTCGGTCAGTAAACTTTAAGCCATGCGAAGATGGCCTATGTGGTCGGTTGAGTGTGAATCTAAAACCTATAGGCACGAGCCTTAGAAACCTTAATTTTGATAAGGTGGCCATAGTTTGTATTATGTATGATGAAATAGTTGGCCATGGAAGAATTATGAAATAGTCATTGTTTGCTTTAGTACCAGATGCTGCCAGCAGCAGTGAGGTGAGATGGAAAAATCACTAAAAATAGTAGAAGTAGAATTAAATAGTGAATAAATTATGAAATTGAACCTTGATGAATCTATTTTCATATGGACGAAACGAAACGACCGTATGAGCTGTATTTTAAGAGATATTCAGGTTTTCGCGAAACAGGGCCAGAACGGTTTCTGGATCCCCTGCTCCGACTTGGAAAATTTACCATAAATTATCCAGAAACAATTAGAAGTCATGCCTTATATGCATAGATTCCCCTTTGAGTCTAGTTTCATTAGAAACAAACGGCATGAGCATTAGAGCTCTGTACGAGATGATATCCAGGTCGTAATGCGTAAAGGTCAGTGTAGTCGAACCCTGAAACAGGGGTGACTTTAACTAATAAACTGTACCAATTGGCCCAACCAAAAATTCTAGAAATAAATCCATGGATGGATATATGAGTCTAGTTTCAGGGAAAATTTACGGAACTCATTTTCGAGTTCTGGAACTCGAGATATGATTTTTAAGGTGACAGTGACGCAGTTAACTAGCCTGCCTGGAACAGAAAAAGGAAAACAAAAAAAAAATTTCCAAGAGAGGAATAAGTAAAGTAAGCCCGGTAACACCTCGTGGTCAAATCCGGTGACGGTCACGGGTTTGGGGTGTTACATATCGTCTATAAAGACCACTACGAACTTATCCAAATACGGCCGAACAATGCGGTTCATCAAATCCATAATCACCACCGGGGCATTAGTCAAACCAAAAGGCATGACGAGGAACTCATAATGCCCGTACCTCATCCGAAATGCAGTCTTCGATACATCTTACTCTTTAACTCTTAGCTGATAGTAGCCAAATCTCAAATCAATCATTGAAAACACGATGGCTCTCTTCAACTAATCGAACAAATCATTGTTCCTTGGCAAAGGATACTTGTTCTTCATAGTTACCTTGTTAAGCTGTCTATAGTCGATACATAACCTCATCGACCCATCTTTCTCTTTCCCAAAAGTATTGGGGCACCTCAGAAAGCCCTTATCCATTAACTCTTGCAACTGTACCTTTAACTCTTTCCATTCTGTCAGAGCCATCCTATATGGAGCGATCGAGATAGGTGCCGCACCAGGGACCAACTCGATAACAAACTCAACTTCTCTAGCCAGAGGTAATCCAGGCAACTCTTCCAAAAACACATCTATGAATTCACAAACCATTGGTACCAATTCAATCTTTGACTTAGGCACTTGAGTATTCAGCACAAAAGCGAGATAAGCCTCATATCATTTCCTCAAATACTTCTTAGCAGTCAACGATGATATAATCACGGGCAAGTTATCTGATATTAGGCCCAACCCAAAGAATATTCCTGTCTTCACATTTTAATTCAATAACTTTCTCCCACAGTCCACTACAACACTATGAGAAGTTAACCAATCCATCCCAAGGATTACATCAAATTCATTAAATGGCAATAACATCAATTTAGCCGGAAAACAATGACCTCTAATTGTTAAAGGACAATTTTTACACACTCGGTCTGCTAAAACATGTCTGCCTAAAGGGTTGGATACTTTTATCATAAATTTAGTGGACTCCACTAGCATGTTTATATGGGATATCAATTCCATACAAATATAAGAATGGGTAGACCCTGGGTCAATTAAAGCAACAACAGATATATCATGGATAGAGAAGGTACCAGTGACCACGTCGGGAGACTCTGCCTCTTCACGGGCACGAATGGCGTAAGTCTTCACAGGCGCTTTGTCCTTGGACTTTACTGCAACATCTCTTGGCGTACCTCTATTGGTGGCTTCGCTTCTAGGGTTCTTTTATGGTCTACTCCTCAAAAAAGCACTACTTGCTCTCACATCTTACTTTTTCTCTTTTTCATTAAGCTCGAGACAGTCTCAGATGAAATGGTCCAATGACCCACATTTGAAGCACTCTCTTTCTTTGCCTCGGCACTTGTCAAAATGACACCTACCACATTGTGGACATTCTGGTTTATTTGGCAGAACACTGCCGACACTCGCGACGGAAGTGGTCTGGGCTCTAAAAGTCGTGTTCTGCTGGTTCTTGTTTCTATTCAAGAACCCCACTGAAGCATTTGATTGGGTAGTGAATTCCTTAGATTTATTAGATGAGGACTAATGCGATTGCCCCATCTATCTTTCCTTGAATCGCGACTCACTAGCCGCCTTTCTCCTTTCTTTAACCAACTCTTCTGCTTTGCATGCTCTCTCAACGAGTGAATTCCCTTAACTCTAAAATGCCCACAAATACTCGGATATCCTCATTTAGACCATCCTCAAACCTTTTACACATAGTAGCTTCAGTGGATACGCACTTCCGCATATACTTGCTGAGTTTCACAAACTCACTTTCATATTCTACTACCGTCATACGACCTTGCTTTAACCCCAGAAATTCCTTCCTCTTTTGATCTATGAACCTCTGAATAATATACTTTTTTCGGAACTCTTCCTGGAAGAATTCCCAAGTTACTCTCTCTCTCGGTACAACGTACATGAGAGTATCCCACCATTGGTAGGCCAAGTCTCATAAGAGTGACACCACACACTTCACACACTCTTCAGGCGTGCACGACAGTTCATCAAATACTCTGATGGTATCCATCAACCAAAACCCTGCTCTCTCTGGGTCGTCATATATTTTGGCTCGAAATTCCTTGCCCTTTTGTTTCCAAATTTTATCTATTGGAGGCTTCTCCCTCCTAAACATGTTTGCTCCTTACGGAGCTACAGGGGCATACTGAGGAATCGGAGGAGGTGGGGGAGTTAAAGTGTTCGGATTCGTACGAATGAACTTCGTGTACCAAGAAACCATCATTCGGAGGTAGGCTTCTCTAACCTCTCCGCCTTGTCCCATGGTCACGGGCTCACTTTCAACTGGCGCAGTCCCTTCAGTAGGAGTCGGCGCATTACTCTCCATGTCATCCACCGTGGCTCTATCCTGATCCATTTACTATATGAAAATACAATTTATAATCGCCAAGAGTTGTCACACTATCAATATACTGTTATGGCATGTATAGCTAGACTTGTACTCATGCTAGGTTAGTCCTAGAACCGACAAAACCATAGCTCTGATACCACTTAAATGTAACACACTACACTTGTATCCTACGTCGGGATGGAATACGAGGTGTTACCCAACTTGAACACATACATTATCACATTTACGAGTAGCCAAAATTTGGTCAAATTTAAAACTTTTCGATCTTTATCAAGCATTTAATAACAAAAGCCTACGGGACTCCAAACGTTCATTTAAAACCATTCAGGAATGATTCAGATCTTCCTAAAAACTTAGAAAAATATTACTAGACACAGGGGCACACGCCCATGTGGGAGGGGCAACACGCCCGTGTGACAGATTCGACATGGTCATGCTGTTGGCCCGTGTGGCTCACACGACTTAAGCAATATAGGGACACGCCCGTGTCCTCTACCCATGTGTAATAAATTCTAAATTCACACCTACAGGGGTTTTCACACGGCCTGGCACACGCCTGTGTCACTAGACCATGTCCTTCCCACGGCCATGACACACTCGTGTCCTAGCCCGTGTGTAAAAACTTGGACATTCTATTTCTGACGTTAGCAATTATTAAGGGTCACACGGCCAAGGCACACGCCCGTGTGTTAGGTCGTGTCCTTCATACGGCTGAGACACACGGCCGTGTGTCTGCTAGTGCGTTTACTACCATGCATACTGACTTGCAAATTTTTACATAGAGGGGACACACAGCCGAATCACACCCCCATCTGGCGCACTGTGTGTCACACACGGCCTAGACACACACCCATGTGCCTACCCGTATAAGAAAAATGAGGCTACTTACCAAGCCTCTTTGCCACCTTTGCATACATAACCTGCATAAAATCACTCTATACCAATACAAGGATACATCACATAGCCAAAATAGCCACAATGGACAACATTTCATTTGTGCAATTTACTCATCCTTGAAAATATCATCTTCAATTTATAAATATCAAAATGAATATTGACAATTATCCATGACCTTATACAAAATTAAAGGTATTCATCCTAAGCCAACACATTTGGCTATTTCTAAATGAAACATAACATACACAAAACAAGGATTATAACTATACCGAGTGCTCTGGATGATAGTGTGATCGTAGCCTCCGACATCCGTTGAATTCCTGAGCTATTTAGGCGACACTATAAGGAAATGGAGAATAGAGGGGGTAAGCATAAAACTTAATAAGAAGTATACAAATATATAACAACAACTTTACCATTTAACAACATGCTCTTAATACAAAAGTAGGCATAAGCATAACTTACTCGTCACTATCCAATACCCATCATATAGCACATATAAAACTGTCATCTTATATATATATCGAATAGGTACCTATATTAATCACAACACGGTTATACTTTTCTCATGATCTTAAACTATAACTCTCACTGTTAAACCATTCGGAACACTACCAGATATTCATTAAGCCTAAAACATGGGGTAGGATGCCGATGCCATGTCCTAGACATGGTCTTACACTGGCTCATCTCGTAGCCGATGCATGTCCCAGACATGTCTTACACTGGCTTACATCTTGAGGCTGATGCATGTCCCAGACATGTCTTACACTAGCTCTCGTCTCAATGACGATGCCATGTCCAAGACATGGTCTTACACTAGCTCATAATAACCTATATGTCATGGCATGAATATCTGATTTATTTCTTATGGTTTAACTGGGAATGTTACTATTTCAATTGTCTTCATACATTCTCATTTCCACAATCAAGCAATTCATGCTAAATCAATTCAACACATATAATGACAACATAGTTGTGTTATTTGCATACAACTTACCTCAGGTTACAAAATATGGTGACTAGTTGGTCTAATCAATTTGCTGAGCCTTCCTCCGATCTAAGTTCGGATTTTGAATTTCTTGATCTATAATAACAAAATTCACACATTTAATCATTTTATCGATCTAGGCATTCAATAAATCTATATTTTGGCAAAATGACCATTTTGCCCCTAGGCTTTTACAAAATGACCATTTTACCCTTAGGTTTGAAAATCGATTTTTATTGAATTTCCTTATCATCCAAGCCTAAATTTCCAATATTTCAAAACATTACTATCTATTTTATCAACTTTTACAAAATGGTTTAATTAGGGTTTTCATGAGAAATCCCTAAACAAAAGTTGTTTATTTCATAACCAAGACTCATATTCTTCCATAAAATTTTAGAAAACAACTTATTTACTCTCATGGAAAAACCCTAGACTTCTAACTAATTTGCAAAATAGACCCCTGATTTGAAAGCTCATGCTTCAAGGGGTCCAAAAATGTAAAAATTATCAACAAAAAGTATGTGAATCACTTACTTACAAGAAGAATAAGTTGCTGCCGATTTTTGCTCTCCTCCTTAGCTGGGGTTTATTCAACTTTCAAACTTCATAGTAAGTGATTTCAAGCCCCGTTTTTAATGATTTTTATGTTTTTGAAATCCCGGTAGCTCGATTTGGCTTATGTTAACAATAATTCAACCTATGGTTCATATTTGGAAAAATACCCATGGGTGAAATTTGTGTATTTTGGTGTTTTATGACAAAATATGAGGTTTTAAATTTTGTTAGACAACTTGTGCTACTCGGTTTTGAGTAAAAACGAGTAAAAAGGCTTAATCGATAAAAATATTTAGTAGTCATAAATACATGTTAGAGTGAGAATTTGATGTTGCCATAGAAGGGAAAAATGATCATAATGTCATAAAACATAATAATAAGGGATGAAGTTTAATTCCCGAGCCTAGGGGGAAAAGTGTAATTATGCAAAAGTTTAGGGTAAAATGGTAATTTTGACAAAGTTCGTATTAAGGACTGTTTTAATGAATGTATGTATTAAATAAGATTAATTTGGTATTATAGATCAAGAGAAACGAGATTCAAGTCGTGATCGAGGGAAAAACAAAGTTTACGAGGAAAAGGCTCGATTGTTACAAATTTTGTACCGAGGTAAGTTCATGTGTAAATGAGGTAGCGTAATTGTTATTTTTAAGTTATTGATATTAAATATATGATATTCTGATTTTTATCATGAAATATATGCTTTGTGGTTATTTTCGAATAAAATGCAAATTAAGTGTATTATTTGTTAAATATAAAGTGCTACCGAGTATTGGTTACAGTATTTTACGGAAGATGGCAAGGAGATGTGTTCGAGGAAAATCCTATTTGAACCTTAGGAATAGATTAGGATACAAGTGAATGTCACTAGGATGGTTGAGCATCCGAACTCATTGAGTTGAGTCTGAGTTCACTTATGGATGTGAAATGTCTGAACTCGTTGAGTTGAGTCCGAGTTCGTGAGATGTAACTAGGCATCAGAACTCGTTGAGTTGAGTCCGAGTTCACTTATGGATGCGAACCCCCGAGCTCGTTGAGTTGAGTCCGAGTTCACTTATGGGCGGGTTACATGGTAGCTTGGCTACAAATGTGGCACTTATGTGCAAATTATCCATGTATCCGAGTTATATTCTGATGTGTTCAACGGGTAAAATTTCTAGTGAAATGGAAGAACACTTAAGATGCAGGTGATGTATTGGTACAACCCTAAATTTCCAATATTTCACAACATTACTATCTATTTTATCAACTTTTACAAAATGGTTTAATTAGGGTTTTCATGAGAAATCCCTAAAAAAAAGTTGTTTATTTCACAACCAAGACTAATATTCTTCCATAAAATTTTAGAAAACAACCTATTTACTCTCATGGAAAAACCCTAGACTTCCAACTAATTTGCAAAATAGACCCCTGATTTGAAAGCTCATGCTTCAAGGGGTCCAAAAATGCAAAAATTATCAACAAAAAGTATGTGAATCACTTACTTACAAGAAGAATAAGTTGCTGAAATTTTTGAAGCTCAAAACCCCCAAGAATGGATGAAAAATCGGTGGTAATGAAGAAAGAATGAAAGAAAAGATGATAGCGAGGCTTAGGCATTATTTTATTACATATTGTCTCATCCAATTACCAAATGTTGACTTTTCAACATTTTTATCTCCCATGGCCGGCCAAGCTAAGATCTAAGTTTCGTTCTGCCCTTTAAAGACCCACAAATTTAGATTCTTAACAATTTAACACCCTTAGCTATCAATTTTAGACTTTTTCACTTTAGGCGATTTAGTCTTTTTTCACAATTGGGCTCACAAACGTCAAAATTAACTTACCAAATTTTTCATACACTACTAATAACATGCTATGACTCCAAAATAATAATAAAATAAATTTTTTGACTTTGAATTTGTGATCTCAGAACCACATTTCTGACTAGCCCCAAAATCAGGCTGTTACATTATATATTAGTGAACTTTACAACACAAGGAAGTAAAATCGAACTCACCATAAAACTCTAGTACAATGATGTATACAACAGATCCTTTTCCCTTATCGTTGGGACCCTCATTAGTTTTTTGAGCTAAAATAAAGATAATTATTCCTATCAGATCATTAAATTATCAACACCTAACATGCATGCAAGAATCAGTAACACATGACCCAAAATCAAGAAGTTTCCTTCCTCACGAACAAATCTAATGTCTATGGATGCCATTAAATAAACACTTGAATTACATCGATAATAACCTAAAGGTTTACCAAAACTTAAAAGTAAATTGGTACTAATATGGGTGCTATATAAACTCTGCAAACTCTCTTCGAAGATGCTCTCTATACTAAGGTTTTTTCAGAAGCTTACAGAAAAAATTCAGGGAAGAAAAAGATGCAAAGGTCCTTAATGAAAAGCTCTCTATACACATGCACGAAGAGAGGGTTTAGTGGAAAAATCAAATAATTCCACTAACACCCTTGATTCCCATGATTAAATGCACTTAACAAGTTTTAGGTCAAATCATCTACAATATTCTAGTTCGATTCTAACCAAGTCTCAGTTAAATCCCAACATAATTAACTAAGTCATCAAGAACTAAATAAAACAAAATTATAACAACTACAAACATAACAAGTTCACCCAAACATCTGGGGTGGGCAGATACTTAACAAAAGTGTCCACCAAACTCTAATGTTTTCCAAAACTAGAAGTTCACCAAATGGCGAATCCTACAGAATACTTTACTTAGCCAAAAAAAATACTTAACTTACTCAATTCTACCATTAACTTTACCATCTATAAGCCAAACAGTAACAGAATACTGAGTCTCCATCGAGTGGGTTGTTACATGTCCTCTATCTCAAGGATACACGGTATGAGCCCCTGGTAATACATTCGTTGGGTTTATGGAACTTAGTAACTCAAAATATTTGATTTGGATGCTAGTTACACACTATAGACATAAAGTTTGCTTTTTTGTATTTTCTATAATATTTTTCATAACTTATTCGCACCAAATGTGACAGCCCTTTATGTGTCCAACATATTTTTCATTTGCTTTGGAAACAATGTTGACAAGAAAACTTTGTTTATTTGACCACTAAGGTTATCAACAAATGACACATCCCCTTCAATACATAATTTTTGCATTCTGTTAGGCTTGTTGTCATGTGCTCGTATCGTGGACCTTCATTATATGATTTCTGAGTGTTCTACTCCAAATTAGTCACATTATCCATAGCCTCAACAAAGTATCCCATAAGAATAATCATATGATCTTTGACCGGAGTGTCGAGCTTTTGTTGGGCATTCATCATGTTAGTTATAGCAGTCTGTCGAGTCAATACAGCTTGGCCTCCGAACATGTCTTCTAGCTTATCTAGAATCGCTTTGGTAGTCTTGCAGCTCTCCAGTTGCTTATATAAAGTCTTGGTCATGCTTACCAGCATATAGCAACGAGCTATCTTATTAGGTTCCTCCCAGCATTTTCTAACCTCTGTTGGAGTGGCCAGTAGAAACTTACAATCAAGAATTATTTTAAGTTTCTCACAGCTCAGGACAATTATCAAGTTCCATTTCCATTCTTCATAGTTATTTCGTTCAATTTATTTTCAGTGAGTATGTTCAATAAGAGATTTGGTGTCATTTTCAAGCTGAAAATAAAGCACTCATATATTAATATCTTTATATTAAGTAAATGCTTGAAAACATTTTGCAACATTACGATATACATTAAGATGATGCATGCATCTTAAGCCTTAAAAACATTTGTAAGACATTGCAATGATAATTTCTACACTCACTGAATCAAGTCACCTTGGGTGATTATGATCAACTAGTAAGAATATGGATTTCCATCCAATTAGTATATGAACCTAATTCCTTAGGCATTCACACGTACTAATCATCATGTAAAGTTTGACCATCATTCTAACTTAAGCATAGCTCCTTGGGGAGTTATTTAACTAAATGATCTTGAGTGTATAACTATCAACTCAACACCTATCGCATCATGTACCACAAATAAGTCATCTTGGGGCAATCTCACTGAGCAGCATGCTATGACTAGTTTTCCTCTTTGAAAACAATTTTTTTTAATGTATTGCATAATAATACCTACAACAGGGCTGGTCCAACTATCATATGTTCATAAGAAAATTCTGCTTACTTTTAGCGATTCTCTTCAGTGAAATCCACATGAAAACGTCTACCTTGGGGCATGTCATGCCATCACAAAAGACTATTGATGAAGGCTGTATGTCTTGTTTAGGGGCTTTTTACCGCTCAATATTTTAAAAACATGCAAGTTTTTTAATTTTTGGCTTCAATCATTAATGATCAATATATGCATGACAAGTACATTTGGCATTCTTCCATAAACTATATGACATGCTTATCTCATATATGCATGACATGCTATGACAATTTTATAAAATTCACATTCATATTCATAAAAATCAAGAATTTTGTTCTCTACAACTTTTCTTTTAAGGGAAAAAAATGAAAAAGTGAATGTGAATCATGCACCAGGTAAGGTCCCAAGAAAGGGAGGTGAGTCTTATTTGACCACTTAAAAATCAGGCCTTTCCTTACCAGATCCAATCTTATACATGCACATTCTCATTACCACACTCTTAAATTTAATTGATAAATTGTGGATTATTTCATGTATATATATATATATATATCATAATTATATTATTAAAAATTACTAAAAAGATATATAAGGAGATGGGTAATAAAATAAAATTTCCAGTCGAGGTTTCCATGGTTCTATTTTTAGAAAATAAATGAAAAATAAAATTACATAGCTTTTCACTAGAAGACATTCCTTGCTTTTTCAACAGCTATCGCTCTATCTTCTCCTCGTCATGGACTCCTTTTTTTAAATTACATTTATATCCTATGCTCGTTTTCGACTCACAAGAATTCTATATAAAAAAATAGTCTTACGTGGAGATGATAGGCTACGATCTATTTTCTAAAAACCACAACTTTGTAAAAAAATAATATTTATATAACAAATATATATAATATCACATTCATTCACATACATTCCCTTAAACATGTGAATAATTATAAGAATGTCACATCTTATCAAATATCAATCAAATAAGATGAATAGAGAGATTCAGTCTTGGTTTACAATATAAACATAGCACAACCTAGCGCTCTTGATACCAATTGTTGGAAAAAAAATCTGGTTTGAAAACGATTTTCTTGCACAATGAAAAAAATTAAAATTTTGAAAATCGACCCATTTTGTGATATTTATAGCAATAAACCTTTGACCAAAATTGTGCATGTGTTTTTGGATAAGTAGATCCTTGATGTTTTCCAGCTTTCAACCAAATGATCTTCTCTGATATTCTCGTACCATAAACTTCTTCGAGTGTGGGCTCGAACCAATTAAATCAAAACACAAAACTAGAAAAAAGTTTTCTTTTCCTTTTGGGGTGAAAATGAAAATTCTCTCTTCTTTAATAGAAACTGATAGAATTGTTATTCTAGAAAAATATATTTAATAGTTGAGAATAAATTCTCTCTATTTTTTGGCAAAGTAACAATCTTTCAAAGTTGTGTAAATAGCTCTACCGGTGTCATCTATTTATAGGGAGATAAGGTAAAACCCTTGTTGAATTGTAGAGGTTTATTTCAAATATAAAAACAACTACCTAGTCCAACTAGGAGAGAGACAGGGGCTAATAGGGTGTGCTTCCCCTCATATGTATTATGATGGGGATTCGAGTCTCTCATTGTATATGGCCCAATTATATGATCTTTTTGGACTTTTAATCCAACATTTTATAATTAATCCAGCCCAATATATAATTTTCTATTTTCTAAAATAAACATTAATATTCTATATTAAACAATTTTTTATCCCTATTTTACCCCCAATAAAATTTTGACTATTTTACCCCTAGTAAAATTTTAATGATTTTACCATCGGTAAAATTTCAAGAAAATATGTTCAATATTTCACAACTCAATATGTTCACTGTGACTGAATAATTTATTTTCATTTTCAAGCTTGAAACAGCTCAAAAACATAAACTCATTCTTCCGATCATTTTGCATAATCCATAGAGAATTACAAATGAATCAATTTCATTTCCATTTCCATTTTGGAAACCTACATTCATTTCCAAATGATTGCATTTTTAAAAAACCATAATTATTCTATAGTGTTTCCCATTTCTATTTCCTATTCATTCCATTCATTTATATTCAAACACGTAATTCATTTTTTGTTTCAACGAGCTAGTGGAGGGATCAATTGGACATATATAATTAGGGCTCAAATGATTTATAATTAAGTTCTAGCTTTTTTTCTATTAATTATAAACATATTTAGTCACGAAGTCATTCCACTATAGTATTGTGACTGAGCTATCCCTAACGACATACCATTACGAAAGCATCTACTCAATGCTCATCCAATGGCCTTGTCATAAGTATGCTACCCTCATAGTATATCCTTAATCTCTTTGGGATAATATCCGTTCTCCAAATATGATCGTATTTTATCTTAAGGTAACCATTACATCTCCCTTCATAAAAAGTCTATCACTATCAAATAGTGATCAAATCATCCATTACAAAGATGAATGACTCGTGGCCACGTTTACTTTTCATCAATCATGTAATTCCTATGAGAATATATCATTTACTCATGTCTCGAGTTATGAATTCCACTGTTGTGAATGATGCTACATACTGCAGAAGTCGTACACCAATGCACTAGCTTTCGGTTCCTTATCTATTTGAACTCAGGCTTTTACTTACATCAAAGTGTATGAGTCACACATACATAGCCCACCATCCACTCGGGATTTAGGTATGCCACACTATAAACATCACAAGTGAATAAATCCATTAACAGATTTAGGATCTATTCTGCTTGGGTTTTAACAGCCAGTTTTTAGTCAAATCGAAATAGTGATTTCGGGACCACAAATTCGAGGTAAAAAATTATTTTAATATTATTTAAAGTTGTTACAACATGATAGCATGTATGTGTGGAAGTTTCGTGAAGAAATTTTATCGTTTGAATGCTTAATTTGATAAAAAGGACTAAATCGCGTAAAGTGTAAAATGCATGTTCTATTAGTTTAAGATGTCAAATAGCTTTGGTTTTTAAATATGGTGGCATTAAATGGTAATTAAACCATTTAAAAGGTGAGTGGAAAATTATGGACAACCATTAAGTGATTTATATGTTTATATATTAAGGGTAAAAATGTAAATTCTTAAATAAAGGTTATTGTAATAAAACAAAGTCAAAAAAATTTGCTTCATCTTTATGCTTGCTACCGATTTTAAAGAAGAAAAGAAGCAAAATTTTTGGGTTTTAACATTTGACCATTTCATGATCTAATTGTAAGTCTCTTTTTGCTCGGTTTTTAATGATTTCTATGTTTCTGTGATCAGTCCAACTAGTACTAGCTAGCCCAGGGACTACTTCGCAAAAATATTAAAGATTTTGAAAGTTTTCATTTTTGATAATATGGTTCTTTGATGTTTGATGATGAAATATGAAATCTTGTTGTTAGATTTACATATTTTGTAAAGTGATTTTTAGTGAAAATGCAAAATAAGGATTAAATTGATAAATGTGTAAAGTTGGTGGTTAAAATGTGAAATAAATAAAAATTATGGACTGGTTGGGGCATAATGGTAATTTTTCTAGCATGGGTTTATTGTGAATTTCATTAATTTGTGATTTTATGAAATAAGGACTAAATTGTGAAAAATGTGAAATATGTGGGGCAAAAGTGTAAATGTATTTTGAAGTGTGTTTTGAACTAAATTGAATGAATAGATGATTAAATAAGTTAATTTTAAATATATTTAGATCAAGAAAGGAGAAATACGGATTTGGATCGGGGAAAAGATAAAGTTATCAACTAATTGACTCGATTTGTTGTTTTAACATCTGAGGTAAGTTCTTATGTTATAATTTCATTTTAAATGTATTTGATATGCTTTGATATAGCATGAATTGTGATCATATGATTACTGGCAAGTTCAGAAATGATTTGAAGATGATTCGACAGTTGGAATCCCGGTTGAACCTTACAAATAGTTTAGGATGCTAGTGACATGTCATTAGGGATACTTTGAGTTGGCTTCGGGCCATATTATTAGCACTTCGGGTGCGAGATATACTGGTGTGGCTTTGGGCCACGCATATCGGCTGATTTGGCTTTGGGCCATGATATCAAAATTTCAAATAAGTTACCTTGATTTGGCTTCGGGCTATGGTATAGGTACTTATCGTGTGAGACCCTTGAGTATCCAACTGCTAGTTTGAATGGTTCAATGGGTAAATGAAAGATGTGGTTGAGTATGAGGTTGGTACAATATGGTACAAGTACGTACGGTAATGAATTGTGTTTTGAAACTATGATATTGATAAGTCTTTGGTAAGTTATATGAATGATCATTTGATAGCTTTGAGATTTAATATAATTGTTGTATATTGTTTTCTATTATTTCAATGATTAATGAATGGTGATAGTTTCTTATTGTTAATATACGAGCTTACTAAGCTATATAGCTTACTTTGTTTTTTTTCCATGTTTTATAGTGATTTCAAAGCTAGCTCGGACTCAGGGATCGTCGGAGACTTCATCACATCCACCGACTTCGGTATTTTTGAAACTATGTTTTGGGTTATATGGCATGTATAGCGACTTTGAGTCATGTTAATTATGTTTTGCTAATGATTTTGGCCAATTGAATTGGGTTGTAAATGTTTATATTTTGGTATGTATATATATATAGCCATGAGTGATGGCTTACTTTGGTTTATATGGTATAATTGAACCATGTATATATGTGTATGAATGTGTTTTGTGAATTGAGTCGGTTGATGGCTATGTAATGATTGATGATAATATGTTATTATAAGTGTTAGATTGATGAATTTTGGTTATTGGTATGTTTGTGAAGTTAGGCTAAATAATGCATTTATTTTGTAGTGATCATTTTGATGATTAGAGATTACAAGGATTGGTATGAATTTAGATGACATATTGTGTTACTTATGTGCCTTGATTTGGTTAGTATTGAAGTGGTAATATTTAGGCTTGATTTGGTTACTTTGGATTGCCTATTTTGCTTTGTTTTTGTGCCATAAGTGTAAGTGATGGCGTATCCCAAATGGGGTGGCAAAATGGCTTGGTAAATAGCCTATTTTTGTCCACACATGCAGAGACACGAGCTTGTGTCTTAGCCGTGTGTGACACACGGTTAAGGACACAACCGTGTGCCCCCTGGTGTGGTTTTAGAAATCAAGTCAATATGCTTCACACGGCCTCACACACAGGCGTGTGACTTGGCCATGTGGCATAAGTCAGTATACCCTACAGGTTTGGCACGGCCTAGCACACGGGCGTGTATAGCCTTTTTTAGGGCACATGGGCATGTGTATTAGCCATGTGATTGTTTGGAAACGGGGTAGGACACGGCCTGGGACACGACCATGTGCTCCTATTTCAAATGTCTACACGGCCTGTGACACGGGCGTGTCTGGTGGCTGTGTGAGACACACGACCTGGCCTGTGACAGCCCTAAATTAACCCTAGTCGGAAAGTGGTTTCGGGACCACTAAACCGAGTCATAAAAACAATTAATTGTTATATTCTATGCTTACTATGTGTGTGCATGCATATGTGGAAGTTTCATTCTCTAATTTTACCAATTGTATGAGAAATTATTAAATAGGGATCAATGTGAAACATGGGGAAATATGATAGGCTAATTTTAAATGGCTTATTAGTGCATGTTAACAAAAAGGTGGAGTTGCATGTCAAATAATCCACTTCCTAAGGAGGAGTGGCCGGCCATGACAAGGTTATGGGCAAGGGAACATGTTTCCAACATGTTTTGCTAGTGGTGTATGTAGGAAGTCATCAAATAAAGACTAGCATTAAAGAAATGAACAAAAAAAATGAGCATGGATGCCCCCTTGTTGCCGTGAGTAGAGGAAAAGAAAGGAGAAAAGATTTGTTCATCCATTCTAAATTCTTTGGCCGAAAATACTAAAGGAAAAAGGAAGGATTTTGCTCCATTTCTTGGTTTAGAAGAGATCTAGAAGGAGATTTGGCTATACTTGCATCAAGATTAAGGTATGTATGAGGTTGTGTCATGAGATTCATGCATGTTTTAGTTGCTAACTTGATGTTCATGTTAGCCATGGTTCAAATCCTTGTTATGCCATGGAAATGGTCTTTGGCCAAGGTTGATATTGTGTTGAGGCCATTGCATGCTAAATGTGAAGCTTGCTAATGATGCATGTAATGATGGATTGACTACTCTTGAAATTTCTTTTTAGTATTCTTGAGTAGGGCATTGAGTCCTTTGTTTAACCATGACCAAAAATTTAAAAGGGGTATGGTGTGAGGTATTCGCCATGGTATGCTCATGGCGTGGTTTATGCTTCTTGCATGATAGTTAAAATTTGTGTTTTGGATGGTTATGGACACCTTGAAATTGACCTTGCACCTATGTGTGTATATATGTTGCACATGATGTTTTGGTTATGAAGTAAATGATAAATGTGTTTGTTTAAAGAATAAATTGTTGGAGAATGTTTGTAAAAATTGCAAGTATATTCGGCCATTAGGGTGAGTATGTAGGTGATGTTGAATCAAGTTTTTGGTGCATATTTGGTTATGTGTATAATCGACCAAATGGGTGATTAGTAAGAATGGTTGCCGAATATACAAGCATACATATGCATGTGTAGTTGAATTATGAATGTTTAGCAAGATGGTTAAACTAGTTGATTTATTGATCAAGCTCAAGGAGTCAAAGAAGGAGAATCAAGCAAGGGAAAGACGAAGGACATCGAGTAGCCTACTTGGAACTATTTTACCCAACACGAGGTAAGTCATTAAGCACATATTTGATATTGCTTAAATGATTGTAAAATCTATGCAATTGTGTTTAATGAGATGATATATATATATATATATATATATATATAAAATGAAAATGTATGTGTATGGAATGATGACATTTGTTGAATGTAAAAGAAATAGTGAAATGTGTAGAAAGTTTGCTTTCGGCACTAAGTGTCTTGAACAATACGTGTGTACGGTGACGAGATTGGCACTAAGTGTGCATGCTGGAAATATATGGCACTAAGTGTGCATGCTGGAAATATACTGACCTTTGGGTGTGCGAGCTCGAAGGGTATGGCACTATGTGTGCGGGCTTAAATCGCATGGCACTAAGTGTGCGAAATCGAGTATTAAGCACTGTGTGTGCGTACTCTATATATATATATATCTCCAATCGAACAATTATATGGAGGGTGTGTCTCCATCGAGTTGAGTATGGATAACGGATCGGGTAAGTACCTTGAGCTCATGACGAATAGGCAATATGTTCATGCTCGGGGTTGAGCTTGGTAAGCTTTAAATCTATGTGATGATTGCAATTGTGTGATTGTGGTGAAAATGAGTTAGTGTGTGAAAATGCCTCAAATATCTTATTGTGTAGAATATGAAATGTGGATGTATGACTTGGTATGAGATTGAACCGAAAGGTCCGAGGAATTATGGTATAGTTTCGGTATGGATGAGTACCTAGCCTCGTTTATTGTTTCATGTTGTGATAACTTTATTAATGGATGGTGGTTGAATGCTTATGACTTCTTGAGTTATAAACTCACTCGGTGTTTTCTTGTCACCCTGTTAGGTCTCTTGGACTCGTATTGTTTGCGTGCTCGGAACCGTCGTTGAAGTCATCACACCGGCTGGAAATCTTTTGGTATTGTCTTCGTAGTTGAACTAGGAGAACATTTGGCATGTATAGGCTATTATGTTTTGTTGAATTGTGGGTTGTAAACTTTAAGCCATGTGAAAATGGCCTATGTGGTCTTTGAGTGGGATGCTAGAACCTATAGCCACGAGTCTTAGAAACTTTAATTTTGATAAGGTGGCCATAATTTGTGTCATGTATGATGGATGATTAGTAAGGTCAAGGAAAGATTCATGAAATTGGCATAGTCTACTGCAGTAACTGTTGCGGAAAGCAGCAGTAATATGAGATTGAAAAATCACTAAAAATAGTAGAAGTAGAATTAAATAGTGAATAAATTATGAAATTGAACCTTGATGAATCTATTTTCATATGGACGAAACGAAACGACCATATGAGCAGTATACTGAGAGATATTAAAGTTCTCGTGAGACAGGGCCAGAACAGTTTCTGGATCCCCTGTCTCGACTTTGAAAATTTACTATAAATTATCCAGAAAGAATTAGAAGTCATGCATTATATTTGCAGATTCCATTTTGAGTCTAGTTTCATTAGAAACAAACGACACCAGTATTAGAGCCCTGTACAGAGAGATATTCAAGTTGTAACGTGCGAAGGTCAGTGTAGTCGACCCCTGTAACATGGGTGACTTTAACTAATAAACTGTACTAATTGGCCCGACTAAAAATTCTAGAAATAAATCCATGGATGGATATATGAGTCTAAATTCATGGAAAATTTATGGAATCAGTTTCCGAGTTTTGAAACTCGAGATATGATTTTTAAGGCGACAGTGATGCAGTTAGCTAGCCTGCCTGGAACAGAAAACAAATGTTTCAAAAAGAGTAATAAGGGAAGTAAGCCCGATAACACCACGTGTTCAAATCCGGTGACGGTCACGGGTTTGGGGTGTTACATGGCCACACGGGAGTGTGTCCCCTATTTTGAGAAAAGTTTTCCAAGTTCGCAAGAGTTTCTTAAGTTATTGGTTTAGTCTCGAACCACTCCCAAAGTATGTTTAGGGCCTCGTAGGCTTGTATTAGGGACAAATTGATTGAGTTTGAATTATGAATGTATGAGATGATATGATGTATGTGAAAAGTTAGTGTAATTGTGTTGTAAGTCTGGTAATACTCCGTAACCCTATTCCGGCATTGAATATGGGTGAGGGGTGTTACATCAGTCCTATTTAATGTATTGTTAGTCTAGTCAATCACATCTATGTCTCTATCTTATAGGAGTCATTCGCTTTGATGCCCAAGACGAGGCATCTCCCTAATTGGACTTGATAGATGACATATTAGTCTTTATTAAACTAAGGACATGTTTAGGTTCATATACTAATATAAGCTGTCTTTCTGTACTACTATCCGACTAGGCAATACTGCTTAGTATTAGTTTAAACAATAGGTAACCAATGAGCAATATTTGCTTCTATTTTGTTTTACGTGAAAAAACCACTTGAAGACAATATACAAAGTATTAATATAATTCAAGAATATTTTTATTAACTAACTTGTTCAAAAAATTACAAGCGTACTTAGACGAAAATACTACATTTACGGCACCAGATTCAATAGATGGATAGGTAGGACCTTTACACTGTTTTACATTTCGATATGCCTATGCATATACACTGTTTATTGAATTTCTATGATCTACTATGGACATTGATATTATTGGTTGTGTGCCCTAATGTGATGGTTTGAATGAATGTAAAATTACTGCTTGTTATGTTAGACTCACACTAAGCTTTTTAAACCTCACCCCATAATTTAATCCTTACAGGTAATCCTTGAGCCTAAGATCAGATATGACATACAGAGTACTCAACTCAGACATCAGATTTTTCTAAATAAAGTACTTTCACTTTAAATATATTTGTGATTTGGGATTGTAATAAGTTAATTTTGAATTCTAGTATGGGTTCATTTTTTATTTGGGTTTTGCATGCATGATATTTTGATTAAAAACCGAACACATCTAAAAAATGGTTTAAATTGCATGAAACTGATCATAAAGTTTAAGCTGGGTTGGGGAAGTTACATTTGGTGTTATCACAGCCAAGTTAAAAAAACTTGGCCTAAAGTTTTTTAAATGACTTTGCATGCATGTACTAGAAAAAAAAAAGAGGTATGTTGGAGAAAATCATGCCACAAAATTTTGAAAAAATGATTTTATTCAAATAAAATAAGCCTGAGACTTTGATATCAGTCTGCGTAAAACTGAACTACTACTGTTAAACTGTAAGACAAACACAAGGACTATACTACATAAAATTGTTAGATTAGAACTGAAAACTTATTGAAAATAACTAGTATTCATGCTTTGTGAAAAATGTAGATAGAACTAAAAAATGTAAACCGAGATTGTATAATGAATACTCCTGGTACACGAGCTCGTGGTATGTGAACCCGTGGAGGGTGACAGTAGGGGGCTTAAGCTAAGTCATCTGCTTCCTTGGAATGTATGCCCGATCTTGAGACAAACGATATCGTTGATGCGTTTACTACAATCAAGGAACTAGGGATAATGTTTCCCAAGTAATACTTAGGGTTTTGGAGAAGGCTATTGGAGCCCAGACTAAAATTAGAAACCGTGGGCCCGTTACTAAGAGACTCTAATCTAATAGGGCCGAGTTATTTAGGGGTGTAGCTAGAAAAGCCCCTACAGTGGCTGAGTATTGAATGGTAACCACTAAGAGGATTTTAGAGGATATGGATTGCACTCCAAAATAGAAGCTTAAGGGTATTGTATCCTATTGAGGGATAAAGTCCATCGTTGGTGGCAGACTGTAGATAAAGGTACGCAGGCTAAATGCATAACTTAGAATTACTTTTAGAATTACTTTCAAGAGGCCTTCTAGAAGAAATATGTGGGTACTAAATGTTTCGAGCCCCATCAACTAGAATTCATTGAGCTTAAGTAGGGAGACATTTCTGTAGCTGAATATAAGGTTGAATTTCTAAGGTTGAGTCTCTATGCTCCAGGTATTGTGACGACTAAAACTGACAAGAGTCTGTGTTTTGAAGATGGCCTAAGATATGATCTAAAAATTCAAGTGGCCCTACATCAGGAGAGAGTGTTTGAAACTTTGGTTGAGAAGACCAAGATCGTCGAGGAGATTAAGCGCTTGGAGAAAAAAAGTGAGATAAGAATAAGGATCAAAATAGGAGAGAATTTGGTCCCATTGTCCTAAATTCGTGACTTATAAAACGGGCCAGAGAGGTCAAAGCACAGTAGAATACTGTTGCAGTGAGCACTGGAGATGCTAGGGCTCTGGTATGTGGGTTATGTGGTAAACACCATTTGGGCGAGTGCTGGAAAATGTTAGGTGCATGCCTAGGTTGTTGACCAACTAAGTACTGAGTCAAGGATTATCCTCGCTAGGCTAATTAGATGCAAGCTCTGATACAGAATCAGGGTCGGAATTGAGTACAAAATTAGAGAGCTGAGCAATTACCTCCGAGAGGCCTAGGTCAGAATAGAAATGGGAATAATGGATAGGGTTAGAGAGCACATGGTTAAGTTGTAAACAGAACGGAAGCTAGGCAGGCTGTTCTAGTATATGCTGCTAGGTGTCGAGAGGATAGAAATACAACCGACATCATAGTAGGTACCATTACTATCCATTTTGTTTTGTATTTTGCTTTAATTAATATTGGTTCCACAGACTCTTATGTTGCATATATTATGCCTGAAAAACTGGGAATTAGGGTAGAGGAAACTACTAGTGCTGTAGTTAGTCCTTTAGGGCAATCAATGGTTGTGAATAAGATTTATAAACGTTGTTCATTGGAAGTTCGAGCTGTAGTTTTCCAGCCGACTTGATGGCGTTGCCTTTCAGTGAGTTTAATTTGATTCTAGGTATGGACTAGTTGGTTGAGCACCAAGTTAGTCTGGATTGTACTCTAAGAGGGTCACATTGAAGACATTTGAGGGTAATGAGATCATAATGGTTGGTGAACGACGGGATTACTTGACTAATGTGGTCTCTACTATGGAAGCAAAGAAATTTGTTCGTAAAGGGTGCGAGGCATTTTTGGTCTATGTCCGGGATTGATAGCACTAGAATGAACATAGGTTTTCCCTCTTATTTATTGGTTAAATTGTTCTCATTTAGTTATCCTTAGCATACATTTTAGCATTTTTAGTTTAGTAAATTGCATTTTATAACTAAGTGAATCCTAGCCTATTTTATCCTTAAATTTGCTATCTTTTTGCATTAATGTCACTATATGAGTGAATTCCAAATTGCGTCCAGAATTGTCGCCACACTTGATAGCTATTCGGATAAGAACTAAAATTTCATGAGTTGTCTAGTCTGGTATAAACCACCTGTACACACAAGGATAGAATCATTTTGGTGAAAGGACACCTGTACTATTGGAAAAGGACATAAAAAGTGGACATGAAAAGAAAAATGGAACTTTTTTTGGATCATCATCTTCATCATCCTACCTTGAAGTTTGTGGCTATGGAAGCTTAAGCCTCTCATGGGTGAGCCAATGTGAAAACTAGATGCAGACTAGCTCTTGATGAGGAGACCTAAGTGAACGACAAGAGGGAACAGAGAGATTTAGTTGAGTTGTCTAGGGATAGTATTCTCCATTCAATTCTTTCTTATTTCTTTCTAAATGCTGGTGATTACTCTCTGATTTCTGATTTTTTTGAAGTATTGATGAATTCTTGGTGCAATGTTATCTTATTTAATCTTGCTTTTATTTTTCAATCTTGGAGTTTGAATGTTTTTTAACACGGAAGTGTTATTGCAGTCACTGACATTGGAAAGTGCAGTGACAGTTTGAGCCAACAAGCATTTCAACGGAAGTTGAGTGAGGATTAGAGGAATTTAGTCCACTTGTTCTTAATAGTGTCATACTGCCATCATCAAAAGGTGAGGTTAATATACATGTTTAAGTCTCAGATTAAATAAAGGAGTAATGCTGGGTAAGATATACATTGAATTTTATTGCCTCGACAACTAGCTATACTTTTGCACCTTGTGAGCATTTAGTATTTTGCTGAAGATTCATGTTAGGGATCCCATTTTATTACTATCATATTTTATTTTATTTTTTTCAAGTTATTGCATTAATAACTATTCTCACAATTTATCTCGTTTCTATCTAGTTATTACATTGACATTAATAGACAAAAGATTATCATCTCTATGGGATCGATATTCGACAAACTCACATCTGTCTACTATACTTTCATTGACAATGTACGCTTGCACATTATTGCTGTGACATTAAACAACCGATCAAGATTTTGGCGTCATTGTCAGGGATGACATTTGTTTGAAGTTTATTTTTGTTTTTTTTTTGTGTTTTTGCACTTTATTTTCCTTATATAATATTTCGTATTCACTAACTATTTTTTTTTGTTGCTATTTCTTTAACTTCAATTTAGGTAGTTCATGACCCGAAGAAATTAGGATTTTCCTGTCGATTTTAATCCAAAAATTGAAAGAACTGTTCAAAGTAGACTTTGAGAACATAGAAATATGGCTTTACTAGGGAACAATGCAGCAATAACCCCGATGCAACAGTAAAATGTTAATAACCCATTATTGTCGCAAGATGCTTACATACAAAATAGGACTATACGAGATTTGGTAGTACCTGTTTTGAGGTGATTTACAACTAGGAGTTGTTAGGACAGCAATCCAAGCTAGGAATTTTGAACTTAAGCCAGTAATGTTTCAAATGTTGAATTCTAATGGACAATATGCTGGACTGCCGCACGAAGATGCTAGAAAACATCTTAAATCCTTTTTATTGATCTGTGTTTCCTTTAGTCAACAAGGCGTTCTTGATGATGCCTTGAAGATGCAATTATTTCCTTATTCCTTACAAGGAAGAGCCTGTACTTGGTTTTTTGGACTACGTGTCAGATCAATTACTTATTATGGTGCACTAGTAACACAGTTTGTTTTGCGATTTAACCCGCTGACAATGAATGTTCATCTTCAAAATGATATTAGTGCTTATCATCAGCTGGACGATGAAAATCTTCACACCACATGATAACGTTATAAAACTTTACTTTGATGTTGTCCCATGCATGAAGTTCAACCAGAAACACAAATTGAGAATTTTTATAAAAGGCTAAATTCACATACAAGAAATCTTGTCGACGCATCAGCCAATGGACCTCTCTTGGATTGTACTTATAATGATGCTGTGAGAATTCTTGATAGAATTGTACAGAATAATTATCAATACCCTATCTCCAGAGCTGTACAGGCAAAAATTACTCTAGAAGTTATTGAATTGGATGCAATAACTGCACTAAGTGCTCAAGTTTCTTCTCTCACAAACATGATTAAAAATATGCAAGAGACTAGTGGAGTTGCACCTATACAAGTCTCTTAGCAAGTCGATGTTCCTACTTTTTGTTGTGAGATTTGTAATGATAGCCATAGCTTTGAAGATTTTCCACAACATGTAGACAATGCATATTATATTAGTAACATCCACAATAATTCTTATGGTAATTCTTACAACAACTCTGCACACAACCAACTGTTTTGGGGAACTCAAAAAAATGGACAAAATGCTGCGACATTCAGATATGGGAATACATCTACTCAGAGCAATTATAATAGGCAAAGGAAATACAATCAATTGTAGTAAAACTACAATCAGCACACTCAGATGCATCTACAACATGGCCAGGCACATCCACACCAAAATCTAATGTAGCCACAACACTCATGTTCAAGGACATTTACAGCAACCGTACACTCAAGCCTCTACTTCTAACCCATTAGCAACTCTTGAAGCATTAATACGGGAGCATATTACTCACACAGAAGCTATCGTACAAGGGAATTCATCTTTCATTCGAGCTCTCGTACAAGGGAATTCATATTCCATTCGAGAATTTAAGGTACAATTAGGACAACTTGCTTCAATTCTGAATACTCAACCACCAGGCTCCTTACCTAGTGACACGAAAAATCCTATTCTGAGGAGGAAAAAACATTGTAAGGCTATCACTCTTAGGAGTGGTAAACAAACTGGCGAACCATTTCTAGGCTCTACTATAGCACCTCAAGATACAGACGGAGGGATCAATGGTGAGAAGGTTGAATCTAAAGAGTTTGTCAATGCATCAGACAAAGAATTTCCACAAATTGTCACTTATATGCCTAATGTCTGACCTTCGAAACTATCGGCACAATCAAAGATGTCGGCGCAAGTAGATATATCTCTACCTTTACCCTTCCCACAAAGATTTAGGAAGAATGAACATGACAAGCAGTATCAGTAGTTCCTGGACATCCTGAAGTAATTGCAGATCAACATTCATTTAGTAGATTATCTGGTAAAAATTCTGAGTTATGAGAAATTTATGAAAGACCTCTTGTCTAAAAAGAAGAAGCTTACTGATATTGAAACTATTGCACTCACAGAAGGCTGTAGTGTTAACAAGTTTCCCCCTAAATTAAAAGACCCTGAGAGCTTTACCATCCCATGTTCAATTAGCAATCATTATTTGGGTAAGGCTTTATGTGACTTGGGAGCTAGCATTAACCTAATACCACTATCTACTTTCAAAAAGTTCGGAATTGGTCACATAAAATCTACTGCAGTGACATTACAACCAGCCGATAGAACCTTGGCTCAACCTAAAGGGAAAATAAAAGACCTCTTTGTTCGTATGGATAAATTAATTTTTCCGGCTGATTTTATCATACTTGACTGTAAGGCAGACAATGAGGTTCCCATAATCTTGGGAAGACCATTTTTAGCCACTGGTCGAACTCTTATTGATGTTTATAAAGGTGAACTAATCATGTGACGTAATGATGAGCAAGTCACCTTCAGTGTTTTTGAATCTATTCAATGCAAGGACAAAAAAGAATATCATACTATTGATATGCTAGATGATCTAATTCAGGAAGAGTTCAATGACCAAAGCACAATACTTTCTGAAGAGTTTGCAGTGACATTTGATGTTGAATCCTTATACGATTGTGACAGCATTGTTGAAGATCATAATCTTAAACTCAAGCTTGGATGGTAGATTGAATCTTTAGACCTAGCCAACAGAACAACCTCAATTTTCAAGCCATATATTGAAGAAGATCCTACTCTAGAATTGAAACCACTACCTCCTCATTTTAAATGTCTTTCTAGGTGACCACAATACTCTCTCAGTTATTGTCTCTGCAACACTAGATGTAATTCAAGAAGAGAAATTAGTTCATATTCTCAAGCAACATAAATGAGCTATTGCTTGGAGTATTATCAATATTCAAGGTATTATTCCTTCTTTTTGCATGCACAAGATTAAGTTGGAAGATGAAGGCAAGCAATCGATTGAACAACAAATAAGATTAAACGAGAAGATGAAAGAAGTTGTCAAGAAGGAAATCATAAAATGGCTTGATACTGAAATTATTTACCCAATTTCTGATAGAAATGGGTAAGTCCAGTGCAATCCGTGCCTAAAAAGAGTGGCATCACTATGGTTTGTAACGATAAAGACGAATTAATTCCTACACGTATTCCCATGGGATGTCGAGTTTGTATAGATTATCGCAAATTGAATGCGACCACAAAGAAGGATCACTTCCCATTCCTTTCATCGACCAAATGCTGGATCAGCTTGCTAGAAAGGCCTAATGTTGCTTTTTAGACGGCTATTTTCGGTACAATCAAATTGCTATTGCATCGGAGGATCAGGAGAAAACAACCTTCACCTTCCCCTTTGGTACTTTCGCTTTTCACCTTATGCCTTTCTGTCTTTGCAATGCACCAGCCACATTTCAAAGGTGCATGATGGCAATATTCTCAGATATGATCAAAGACTCTTTAGAGGTGTTTATGTATGATTTCTCAGTCTATGAGAATGATTTTGATCATTACGCTAACAATTTGGATAAAGTACTGAAGTGATGTGAGGCCACACATCTTGTCTTGAATTGGAAAAATGTCATTTCATGGCAACTGAAGGCATTGTGTTAGGACATCACATCTCTAGTCAAGGCATTCAAGTAGACAAAGCTAAAGTGGAAATCATTGAGAAATTACCTTTACCGACAAACGTGAAAGGATCCACAGTTTTCTGGGACATGCGGGGTTTTACTGAAGGCTTATTAGAGATTTTTTGAAAATTGCAAAGCCCTTATGCTTATTGCTGTAACAGAATCGAAAATTCTTCTTTAACGATGCATCTTTGGATGCCTTTATTTAGTTAAAAAGGAAGCTAGTGAATGCACTCATTGTTGTTGCACCTGATTCATCTCAATCTTTTGAAGTTATGTGCAATCCAAGTGACTTTGCTGTGGGTACGACTCTAGGAAAAAGAAAGGGAAAAATATTTCACGCCATTTATTATGCTAGCAAAACTCTTATAGGAGCTCAACTCAATTATACAACCATAGATAAAGAATTGATGGTTGTAGTCTTTGCTTTTGACAAGTTTCATTCATATCTTATCGTCACAAAGGTTACTGTATTCACTGATCATTTGGTGTTGAGATATCTCTTCGCAAAAAAGGATGCCAAACTAAGACTGATACGCTGGATATTACTGCTGCAAGAATTTGACATCAACATAAAAAAATCGTAAGGGTTCAGAGAATCAAGTTGCAGACCATCTGTCTTGATTAAAACTTGGCAGCGAAGATGGAAACATATTTCAAACTGTCGACGCATTCCCAGATGAGAAGCTATTTACTGTAGATGCAACTCTTTGGTATGCAAATTTTGTTAATTATCTAGTGCTTAGAAAACTCCCATTGGGTGTCTCCGACCATAAAAAAGAAATATTTCTTCGTGACGTACTGAAGTATCATTGGAACTAGTTGTATTTATTCAAGTTATGCAATGACAACATCATTCGACATTGTGTTCCGGAAGAGGAGATGCTTTCAATCCAAAAGCGTTGTCATGATACTCCTTATAGAGGTCATTTCGGTGGTATGAAAGTTGCGGTTAAAGTTCTCCAATTAGAATTCTACTGGTCGACATTATTCAAGGACGCCCACAATTTTTTGAATCAATGCGATAGGTATTAACGTATCGGTTCTATATCCAGACGCAATGAAATGTTATAGTAGTCAATTATGGAGGTTGAATTATTCGATGTTTAGGGTATCAATTTTATGGGACCGTTTCTGAGCTCATTTGGAAATCTTTATATATTAGTAGTTGTTGACTACTTCTTGAAATGGGTTGAAGCTGTTGCAGTCCCAAAGGATGACACAAAGACAGTGCTAAAATTTTTTCACAAGCATATACTCACCCGCTTTGGCACACCAAAGGCATTGATTAGTGATCAATGTACACACTTTCATTGCAACCAAGTGGTGACCGTACTGAAGAGATATGGAATTAATCATAGAATAGCTAGTATTTATCATCCTCAAAACAATGGACAAGCTGAAGTATTGAATTGACAAATTAAGAACATTATTGAGAAGGTTGTAAACCCTTCGAGGAAAGATTGGTCTTTCCAACTAGATGACGCTATATGGGCATTGCGGACAACATACAGAACTCCATTACGGATGTCACCGTATCAATTGGTTTTTGGGAAAGCATGTCACTTGCCAGTCAAACACAAAGCAATGTGGGCAATTGAGCAAGTAAACATAGACTATGAAGCGGATGGAAAGAAAAGACTATTATAGATCACTGAAGTAGAGGAGATTAGGAGAAATGCTTATGAAAATTCTGGAATTTACAAAGAAATGACCAAACGATAGCATGACAAGATTATTTTACAATGATAATTTATCACGGGTCAACAGGTTTTATTATTCAAATCTCGACTCAAATTGCTGCCAGATAAATTGTATTCACATTGGTCTAGACCTTTTGAAGTTGTCACCGTAGTTCCTCATGGTGCAGTCACAATTTGATATTTACGTGATGGACACTAGTTCAAAGTAAATAGACAGAGGCTGAAACACTATTTTGGCAACAATGATCAAAAGTAGGTAGAGAACATTAAATTGGTTGAAAAGTTTTAATTTTAAATTAGTACTCTGTGATTTTAGTTTATTTCATTTATGTTTTGTTAAAATTTGTTTTCCTTCCTTTTTGCAGAATAAATTAGGTACCTTTGTCGATGCATTCAAATATCATTGTTGGCACATTCCATAAGTTTGTACTACCATTTACATCCCATCAGAATTCAGTGAAGTTTAGATTCCACCGTTGGATCAAAATTCACTTAGCCGTTTGATCCTTCTGAGCAGGTACAATTTCTATTGGACACAACTCTTCCTGCCAGCCTTATATCTCTCCATAAAACAACACGCCTCTCCATCTTCCTCTTTCACTCATTATAAATTCTCCCCCACTATATCGACTGTAATGCATTCAAGTAACTATTTTATATTTTTTTCTCTTCTCAAGATCATATCTTTCTAACTTTAAACCATTTTTCCTCAACAAAAGATGGCCAAAACAAAAGACTCGATCAAGAAAGCCACAAATCTACTGGAGAACATCTGTCCTCTACTACCACAGTTCGTGAATTAAAATCCCCCAAGCCAGTGTAGACAAAGAAGCCAGTAGTCTTTTTGAACAAAGTGGCAAAGGAACTATTTCATGACAACATGTTGAAGTGAAACTTCCATCCCGAACAAGATATTTCCCTTTTGCCACAACAAGACTTTGGTAAACAAGTCTACAAGACCATCTCAAAGCTAAAGTGGGAAAATTTTTGCACCCATCCTGGAAGCTACTCGCCTTCGCTGGTACATGACATTTATACTAATCTCTACGATCATGAGTTAGAGTTCACTTTCGTTCGAGAAGGTTTAATACCATAGGACGTTAAAAAAATCAACGAGTTGTACAATATTAAGGTCGATGTTGACAAACACTCTAAGTTCATTGATGACATCATAGATGAAAAATGATACCTGTTGGTAAAAGACTTGTGTGTCGAGGGAGTAGTGTGGACGGGTTCCCATCAAAAGAATTCTACTATGCATCATTGCTTATTGACGCTACAAGGTAAACTTTGGTTTAATTTCTCAACTGCAGGCTAAAGCTCTCCACTCAAAACACCATAGTCACCCTTGATAGAATATGTCTGATACATTCTATTGTAAAGGCTAGAAAAATTGATGTAGGCACAATACTTCAGCAAGAAATTGTTGACTGTGTCGTAAGGCAGACTGGGATCTTGGTTTTCCCATCACTGGTGATGTTATTGTGCCATTAAATAGGAATCATTCCCCATGCTGGTAAGGAAATCTTGGAAAATAAGGGTCCAATCAATGAAGCCTCCATAGAAAGAATGACTTGTGGCAAGGACATGCCGATACAGAAGGAGGTGAAAACCAGTAAGATGAGAAAGGGCAAAGCTAAAGCCGAAGGTAAAGGAACAAACCTGAATGTAGAGACATCATTATGGCATAAACTGAAGAATGTTAAAAAAATGGTAAATTCCATCAACAACAGGTAGATCAAGCTTGTTACTACAGTAGAAGAAATGGAGAAATCCCAGAATTTGTTTTATGCCCATATCAACTCTTGGAACAGTTATATTGTAGCAACATTAGGCCAACTGAGCCCAACCCCACTACCAAAATTCCCAGTGTTTCCACCAATAATAATTATGATCTTTCTTCCATGGATAACAACTTAGAAGATTGAGATAGATTAGTGGCATCCCCATTTATTGTTTAGGTCTCTGATAATGAGAAAAAAGAGGAATCCAGGGACATTGACGAATGCCTGCGAAAGATTGATAGATTGTTTGAGGGTGGTATTTTTTTTGATCAAGAGGACATTGTTGTTGAGAAAGAAGTTGCTGCTGTAGAAGAGGAAGTTGTTGCTGAAGAAGAAGAAGTTGCTAAAAATGTGAAGGCAAAAAGAAGAAGAAGATTTTGTTGAGGCGATTGTCACCGCACTCAAGTCTATGGGTGCAAATATTGATAATTTGGAGCGAACTAGAGGGAGATCAACAAAATTTGTTGAGGTAACCAATGAGGAGCAATGCAACTCATTGGAAATAGTGGTCTACACTGGACTACTCTAGGTGGCCTCTCTTACACAGGAAGTAGACGATGATGCTGAAACAGAACCAGGCACTGAGGAGCAATCCGAAGGCCGTGCCAATTCCAAAGAAAAAAAAAGAAGTGCTCTAAGGATAAAAAATGAAAGAAAGAGGAGAAGAAAATGAGGAGAAAAAAACATCATGTAGCCACATCGATGGCTACGGATAACTGAGTTAGTTTTTTTTAAGCTTTATTTATGATATTTGTATGTTTAATTTTGATAAATATATGTTGTGATTTCATTTTTATTGTCATTATATTTTCATGTTAGTGCATTGGGGACAATGCAAACTTTAAGTTTGGGGGAATGCACATGGGGCTTGGAAATGCACCCACATTTTAAAATTTTTGTTTTCGAAAATGAAGCATGCAAGGTTTAATTATAGTTAATGAAAATTATTCAATATTGTTATTATATTTTCATGTTAGTGCATTGGGGACAATGCAAACTTTAAGTTTGGGCGAATGCACATAGGGCTTGGAAATGCACCCACATTTTAAAATTTTTGTTTTCGAAAATGAAGCATGCAAGGTTTAATTATAGTTAATGAAAATTATTCAAAATTTTTGTTACATTCAATGCTTAATTCTTGAATCATGTAAATTATCAATGAATGAGTTAGATAAATTTAACAGAAGGTTGTAGCTTCAATTCATTGATGAATGGATTAGGTGCATTAGTAATGGATGACTGCTATCATTCCTTAGATCTTGAATCAATCTGCTTTTTACAACTGCTTATATATGTATATATAGTTATAAATTAGAAACACTCTAAATGGGTGTAGTATGGAATGTTAAAAAGGGAACACTCTAATATAAGCGTTAGAAAAATAAATCTGGCCAAAGGTCGTTGTTGTATGAGTGTGTGTTAACGCAATTACCTACTCCATGAGGGTTTATTGCACCCCATCATTACTTCTCAGGAATAAGGGTATAGTAATGCAACGATATCCCTTATTCCGAAAAAAATGTATACTAAGTATTGTACAATAAATGATGTAATGGTAGATAGAACTTAGGGTTTGAAACATGATGCTAGAATTGATGAAGTTGGAGCCGTATTCATCCATGCTTATGAATTGTTGATACAATATTCTTTCATCTGAATGTGACTCATCCATTGGGAACTTAGAGGGTTCGAGTTGCTAGAATGATCGTTTGCCTTGGTAAAATTTTTGTAGCCTTGCTAGTTTTTGTTTTACTTGAGGACAAGTAAAAACTCAAGTTTGGGGTGTGATAGCACTAGAAAAAACATAGGTTTTCCTCTTTACTTATTAGTTAAATTGTTCCCATTTAGTTATCTTTAGCATACATTTTAGTATTTTTAGTTTACTAAATTGCATTTTATAACTCAGTGAATCCTAGCCTATTTTATTCTTAATTTTGCTATCTTTTTGCATTAATGTCGCTGCATGAGTGAATTCCATATTGCGTCGAGAATTTTTGCCACACTTGACAACTATCCAGATAAGAACTAAAATTTTGTGAGCTGTCTAGTCTGGTATAACTAACCTGTACGTACAAGGACAGAATCATTTTGGGGATAGGACAACTTAAAGAGTTAAAGGTTCAACTTGAAGAGCTTCTGGATCATGGTTTCATAAGACTTAGTGTGTCACCATGGGGAGCTCAGATTTTATTCATTAAGAAAAAGGATGGGTCACTTAGACTGTGCATCAACTGTCGACAATTGAATACGTTGACAGTGAAGAGCAGGTACCCTTTGCCTAGAATCAATGATCTGTTTGACTAGTTCCGAGGAGTAATTGTGTTTTTCAAAATAGGTTTAAGGTTAGGATATTATCAGTTGAAGGTTAAGGAATCTGATGTACTTAAGACTGCATTCAAGACTTGGTATTGTCAATACAAGTTCTTGGTAACACCTTTCAGTCTTACGAATACTTCGGATGCATTCATGGATTTGATGAATCGAGTATTTCAGCCTAATTGACTAGTAAGATAAAAGTTAAGCAGCCATTAGATGATTCAATGTTATCTTGGCTTAAGTAGGTTGAGGATGGTAAGATTGGGGATTTTGGGTTTAATGTTGGTGATATTTTGTACTTTAGAGGTAAATACTTTGTACCTAATGATAAGGATTTGAGACAGACTATCCTTCAGGAAGCGCATAATAGCCCTTATGCTATGCATCTTGGATGGAGTAAATTGTATTGGGATTTGAGAGAATTGTACTGGTGGCTTGGTCTGAAGTGAGAGGTAACAGACTTCGTATCTATGTGTTTAACTTGTCAAAAAGTAAAGGCTAAGCACTAGTTTCCTTCTAGGTTGTTGTAGCCAATCAGGATTCCTCAGTGGAAATAGGAGCGAGTCACTATGGAATTTTTTTAGTGGGTTGCCCTTGACACCTACTAAGAAAGATTCGATCTGAGTCATTGTGGATAGATTGACTAAGTCGACTCACTCCTTACCGATTCACACTGATTATTCTCTGTAGAAGCTAGCTAAGTTTTATATCTATGAGATAGTAAGACTGTATGGGGTGTCTATGTCAATTATTCTAGATTGGGATTCTCATTTCACGTCTTGATTTTGGAAGAAACTGCATGAGGCACTGGGTACTCGTTTGGACTTCAGTATGACTTTTCATCCGTAGATAAATGGATAGTCTAAATGGGTTTTTCAAGTGTTGGAGAATATGATGAGGAGCTATGTCATTGAATTTCTTGGTAGATGGGAGGAGCACTTTTCATTGGCTGAGTTTGCCTAAAACAACAATTTTCAGTCTAGTATCCAGATCGCACCTTACGAGGCTTTGTATGGTCATAAGTGTTGTACACCCTTGTGTTGGACTGATTTGAGCAAGAAAAAGGTTTTGGGCCTGGATTTGGTTCAAGAGTCTGAGGTTAAGGTCAGATTTATTCATGATATATTGAAAGTGACCTCAGATAGGCTGAAGTCTTATACAGATCTAAAAAGGAAATATGTCGAGTTTAGTGTGGGCATCTTAAAAGTGTCTCAATGGATGAAAGTTCTGATGTTTGGGTGCAATGACAAGTTGAGCCGTAGGTTCATTGGACCTTATCAAATTCTTAAGAGGATTGGAGCAATGGGTTATCAGCTAGAGTTACCTCCTAAGCTAGATTACATTTATGATGTGTTCCACGTTTCAATGTTGAGACGACACGAATCTAACCCTTCTCATATGATCCCGATTAAGGAGATTGAGGTTAGATCGGACTTGTGCTTTGAGGAGAAACCTATTCAAATCTTGGGTCGAAAGGTAAAGGTTTTGAGAAAAAAGAAGATTCCACTTGTTAAGGTTCTTTGGCGAAACCATGGCATCGATGAAGTCATATGGGAACCGGATGACTTATTTCGTCAACAGTATCCTCATCTATTTAAATCAGGTAAATTTTGAGACCGAAATTTCTTTTAAAGAGGGGAGAGTTGCCACATCCCAAATTTCTAATGTAATCTTTGCATGATGGTAATATAAACGACTTACTAGTCTAATGGTTAAGTGTTAGTGAAATTATCATTAAAACCTAAGTTCAAATCCCTTCCCTTGCATAATTTTTATTTTGTGTAATTTTGCTCTTAACCCTATTTTTGTGCCATCCCTAACTAGAAACCCCAGGTATAAATGTTATTTTTCTCTTTTCTATCATCCTTTACTTATTTGTTTTCTCCCTTACCGCTCTACTCTCTCTATTATCTCTCTTTTTTATCAATTTCTCTCTTTTTTCTTCCTCCTTGTGTCGTCCCATTAACCTAGTTTTATCTGTAACACCCCTAACTCGTCTCTATTACCGAATTAGGGTTATGGAGTATTACAGTACCATCTGAACATATAACTTACAATAAAACAATTATACAAAATAATTAATAACATTCAATAACTTAATTTAACTATAGTAAAAATATATTCATGAGCCTTAAATGAGCCTACAGTGTAACACCCCTTACCCGTATCTGACACCGAGACAGGGTCTGAGGCGTTACCGGACTCAAACATAAACATTCATACAAAATCGGGCTGTAAAATTTCATTCAATTTAAAACCATTCAGAACAATCATATTGTCCCTATTGCAGGCCTACGAGGCCCAAAACGTACATTGGGTGCGGTTCGGCACTAAACTGAGAACTTTCGAAACTTTTGTGACACGTAGAAAATTTTCTTGCTTTGGAGGGTCACACGCCCGTGTGGGTAGGCCGTGTGGTTACACACGCCCATGTGGCTTGGGAAACGCCCGTGCCCTCAGCCCATGTAACTCTCTGTTTATGACATAATCAACTAAATAGATTCATACGGCCAAGTCACACGCCCGTGTGCTTAGGCCGTGTGGCAAATTAAATTCCAAAAAGTCAGGTGCAGACTTCACACAGCCTGGGCACACGCCCATGTCCTGAGGCCGTGTCCTTCACACAGCTGAGACAACGGTCGTGTCTCTATCCGTGTGTTTACTACTGGGCATTCTGTTTTACCTAATAAGAGTGCAGGGGACACACAGCCGGATCACACGCCTATGGGGCAGACCGTGTGTCACACACGATCTAGACACATGCCCGTGTGTCTACCCGTTTGGACAATTTTGAGGCTATTTTCTAAGCCTTTGTCACCCTCAATAACACATGCACACTTACACATCTCAATGACATCCTACATAGCATAAATGAGCACTTGCACATTCACAAACATGGCTCATGCATATCAACTTCTTATTAATTTATACCTGTTTAAGACTTCATATTTTAATTAGACCAAGCTCACCAAACCACATGCAGTATGAAACATCAATTTACTTCCATTTCATACATTCATGCATTAGTTGTTATTATACAATTTACTCACATTTTCATCATCAAACATCCATGATCATATCGACTATTCATCCATGCCAAATGAATTTAACCACAACATAAGTGACCAGAGCACATGTATGTATGCATGAATAGAATTACATCCCCATAATTATTATGGGCGATATCTCATGGCTATATACAAAATGAATCATTAAATCATTACAAGCCAACACCTTTGGCTACACAAATATGACATATAACAAAAAGACCAAGTCCCTTTACATGCCATACTTAAAATACTTGAATTTTACTATACCCAAAAGATTAGTTTGATGGTGTGAATCAAGCTCCGACGTCCTTCAATCCCCGAGCTAGCTTGGCGATACTATAAGAAAATGGAAAAGAAAGGGGAGTAAGCATAAAGCTTAGTAAATTTGCATGTAAATAATTAACAGCATTAACCATACATTATTATACACATAACACAATAATATTTATCACATTGTCATCAAGTATCATAGGTACATTTTAAGTCATGCCATTTACATAATGTAAAATAAAACTCATGATCATAATTCATTCATTCACTTCTTCCAAGGTCTCATCGATTCATAATCTCAATGTTTGGGAGCTTTGTGTACATACCTATACCCTTTCAACATGATCATACCACTTGGAATATTAAAGGATACTCGGGAACTCTCATACATATGTTAGGATGCAAATGCCATATCCCATATATGGTCTTACATGGGATCACATAACGATGCCAATGCCATGTCCCAGACATGGTCTTACATGGGATCACATATTGATGCCAATAGCCCAGCTATGGTCTTACACGTAATTACATATCGATACCAAAGCCATGTCCCAGACATGGTCTTGCATGGGATCGCATATAACCCTAATGTCATGACATTTGTATCCTATCAATTCTTAAGGTTCAACCGGGGTTTCGAGATATCAAACTTCGTCGAATCGTCATTGAGTCATCATTAATTAAATCCACAAAGACAATTACACAATTCATGCAATATTAAAGCATTAAAAACATAATAATGTAATGTTGCATTATTTACACAAGAACTTACCTCGGTACCAAAATATGGTTAACTATTCGATTTAGTCCACAACCTTGTTCTTTCCTCGGTTTAGGTCCGGACTCCGTTTTTCTTGATCTATAATAGAAAATTTCACTTATTTAATTATCACATTGTTCAAAATTAGTCCATATATCATTTTTTGTAAAAATTAAAATTTTACCCCTAAACTTTCACATAATTACAAATTAGTCCCTCGGCTCGTAAAATGAAATGTGTTCATTTTCTTTGTTACCCAAGCTTAGTCAAACTTATAACAAGTTCATAGTAGCCCACATTTCTCATTAAAACATACATTTTACTACTCATTTTGCATTTTTTACAAATAGGTCATTTTCATGCATTTCCATCAAAAATCAGTTAGTAAAATATGTTAAACACACATCAAACTTTCACATTCCTCCATTAAACATCAAAATACATGCATGAAACACACAGGTAAGTTTTTGAACATGAACCCTAGCTCAAAATAATGGTAGAAATAGCTAGATCGATTGATGACAACTTCAAAAATGTAAAGAACATTAAAAACGGGGCTAGGATTAACTTAAAATCAAGCTTGGAAAGTGAAGAAACCCTAGCTATGGAGAACTTCAAATTTTCAGCCCTAGATTGAAGAAGATGAGCAAATTTTGCTTCATTTTTCCCTTTTTATTCTTTTATCAACCAAATGACAAAAATGCCCTTAAGGCATTTCTTTCAAAATTTTCCTATTCATGCCCATTTTTGTCCATAATTATAAAAATTTGGAAAATTTCTATTTAAGGACTTCTAATTAATAATCCATGACAATTTCATGCTTAAAGCTTCTAGAACTCACATTTTGCAACTGTTGCAATTTAGTCCTAAATGTCAAATTGGACACTTTATCAATAGAATTTCTTCATGAAATCATATCATAGACCTCATAAGAATCATAAAATAATTATTTCTACTTCAGATTCGTGGTCTCAAAACCACTGTTCCGACTAGACCCCAATTCAAAATGTTTCATACAAGGCCTAAAAATAGTTTGAAAACATTCAGGGGTCATTTCGAAACAAAATAGAAAATTTGGACATGGCATACAGAGTACTCAACTCGGACATCAGATTTTTCTAAAAAAAGTATTTTCACTTTAAATATATTTTTGATTTGGGACTGTATTAAGTTAATTTTGAATTGTGGCATAGGTTCATTTTTTTTATTTGGGTTTTGCATGCATGATATTTTTATTTAAAACTAAACATATCTAATAAATGGTTTAAATTGCATGAAACTTGACTTAAAGTAAAATTGATCTTTACCAATATTTTGCTATGTAATAAAGAAACAAGTTTTGAAAAGGCAAATCCTTTGTAAAGCAATAGGCTATCCCACTTTTTATACTTATAAACTTGTAAAGTATAAATCCTTTGTAAAGCAATAGGCTATCCCACTTTTTATACTTATAAACTTGTAAAGTATTATAGAGCTTCCGCTAAATAAATTTTTATAAAAATTCTTTTGATTTTATGATGTGATATACCATACTCAGATCCAATTATTGGATTGTGTTAAGTGTGTTACAAGACCTGCGACTATGGGAGATTTCAAGCACTTCGTATTCCATGCGCACGTGGAATTGTTGCATGTGCCTCGACACAACAGTATTGCCTGTGCTATGTTGATAATGTAATAGCCCTAATTTGACCCTAGTCGGGAAATGGTTTCGGGACCACATGTAACAACCCGTTTTTAGGGTTAATCAGAACAGTGGTTTCGGGGCCACTAAATCCGATGAGTAGGTTTGTAAATATTATATTTAATATTTATGAGTTAATTGTGAGTTTAAAAAAGGTTTTTGATATTGTGATTTTTGTTTTATAAGCGATTTATTAAGCTCAAGTGGTATGACCCTAAGGTCAAGTGGGTTTAGAAAATGAGGTATCGAGACCTCATTTCTATAAACCGAGTCGTAAATATTTTTATAAATATTTACGGACTGGTAATAAGATGATATTAAAGTTTCGTTGAAAAATTTTATTGTTTTGATAGTTAATTAAGCAAAAAGGACTAAATCGCATAAGCGTAAAAGTTGTGTTCTATAAGTTAAAGATATTAAATAGCTATGGAATTAAATAGTGGGAGTCCTTAAGTGGTAATTATTCCATAATTGTTGATAGTAGAATTCCATGGCTTGGTATAATGGAAATTATTAATGTATATTAAGGTTAAATATGGTATTTGGTAATTATAATAAAATAAAATAAAACAAAAGCCAAATTACATGCTATCATCTTCATCAATAGCGAATGTGAGAAAGAAAATAATGTTCTCAAAGCTTTGAAGGTTCGCCATGGTTGTTCATGCATGTAAGTCCATGTCGTCTCGCTTTTAATAATTTTTACGTTTTGAGATCGTTGCTTCGTAATCTAGCTGGCCCGTACCTCTAATTTTAAAATTGTTAAAGTATTTGGATGATGCCATTATTGAATGTTCGAGTATCTTGTTGTTTGATGATGAGTAATAAATCTTTGATGTTTGATTTTCATGACTGATTAAGTGATTTTGATAAAAATGTGTATTAAGGACTAAATTTAGAAATTTGTAAATTGAGGGTCAAAACGTGAAATAAATAAAAGAAATGGGTTGCTAGAGACCTAAGGTAAATTCGCCTAACATGGGTTTGATGAAATTTTGAGTAATTTGTGTTATTTTGAAATAGGGATTAAATTGTAAAATGTGAAATGTTAGGGATAAAATGCAAAATGCCCAAATTATGTGTCTTTAGATAAAATTTAATGAAATGTTGAATAAGTGAGTTAATTTTGATATTAATTAGATTGGCAAAAGTAGAATTCGGATTTGGATCGGGGGGAAAATCAAAATGGTCGATTAGTCGTCTTCCGAGGTAAGTCCTTAAGTAATTATATTTGATTTGCTCCGCGCTTAAGATTATATAATATGATAAGTAATTATTTGACGTTTACAAGTTCGATTTGCAATAAGTATATTGAGTTTCGGCTATAAAGCCGAATATGAAATGGATGATTTATGTATATAATGTGGCCGAATGACTATTAAGTGATGATGTGAAAGTGTGTAATATGTGTATACAATTTTATTGTACTTGTTTGTATAAAGTCGAAGGTGAATTGAATGGTATATATGTGGTGACAGAATAGCTATTATGAAACAAAGTCAAAGAATGGGATATTTGTATAATAGATGAATTGTGACTATTGTTCCTACTTGATCGAGGTTGTGTGTGAAATAATTTGTGAATATGGCATATAGTTGAATGGTTATCAAAAGTGAAACCAGGATAATGAAAAGATTATGTGTTCCTTGTGTATGATTATTGAACCGAAAGTTAAAAGGTAGGTGTACATTTTGTGCTTATATTCGAATGAAGCAATTAAATTGTTAATGTGAAATATTATGTGAAATACGTTAACATGTGAATAAATATGCAAGACACCGGAAATGTATCCAAGCTAAAGTCCCGAGCTTCGTCTTTGAAATATATCCGCCAAAGTCCCAGAGCTTCGTCTTTGAAATATATCCGCCAAAGTCCCGCAGCTTCGTCTTTGAAATGTATCCAGCTAAAGTCCCGAGCTTCGTCTTTGAAATATATCCGGCCAAAGTCCCGCAGCTTCGTCTTTGAAATGTATCCGGCTAAAGTCCCGCAGAGCTTCGTCTTTGAAATGTATCCGCCAAAGTCCCGCAAGCTTGTGCTAGAAATGTATCCGGTTAAAGTCCCGCAGCTTTGTCTGATAATATAATTTCGGTTTTATACCTAGTAGGCCAAGTGCCGATGAATTTGATAAAAGTATACAATTACAAGATCCTACACTAAGTTGACAAATTGAAAGTGCATTACATATTAAGTTGGCCAGGTATGTATCATGTACTCGTATGCGATTTTGATTTGAATTAAATTATAAATATATATAAAGTGATGCATCTGTGAATAAGTGTTATGACTATAAATGTGATTGTGATATATTCGGTAAATATGTGAAGTTATGTGAAGTGATTCTATGTTTATATTCAAATATAAACACTTGGTCCTTGTGGAAAGGTTTGTGGAAGTATATGATTTTATTTTTAGGTGATTACGATCTTGGAAAATTAAATGTGAATATGATATTGTATTTCATTCATTTCAATTGAACTAAAGCTGATAGTGAAGCATTTTAATGCCTATGTTATATGAGTTCGATCTTGAATGACATGATATACATGTTTAGATAATTTGAATGCAAGGAATGTGTGAAAGAGCAAATTTGTAATAAATCTACTTGGGACAGCAACTGTAGCGTAATTTTGGAAAATCACCATAAATTGTGGAAATTGAATTAGAAGCTGAATAAATTATGAAATTAAAGATTAATGAGTCTAGTTTCTTATAAAAGAAACCGTGTAAGCAAAAGAATTTTAGATAATGAGATATTTGAAGTGGAGTGAGACAGAGTCAAAATGACTTTGAAATCCCCTGTTCTATCTTTAGAAAATCATTGTAAATTGTACAATGATGATTATAAGATAAAATTTATATTCTTAGACTCTTTAATGAGTCTAGTTTCAAATGAAGTAAACGATAACATATTTCGAATTCTGTGTAATGAGAAAATTGATTTGTACTGAAGAGTGGTCAGAATAGTCAAACAGTGAAACAGGGAAAACTTCAATAAAAATTTGGTATTGATTGGTCAAATAAAAAATTCTGAAAATTTTATGGATGGAATATATATAAGTATATTTTCATGAAAAATTAACGGCACTTTATTTGGAGTTTCTTATCTCCAGTTATAAATAATTTAGTGACTGTTGCTCAGGAAAATAGCTTGTAGTGAATTTGTGATTTTGTTGCAAACATGGTTAAAACTAGTTAATGAGATACTTTTCGAGTTCTTATGATCTTATTTGTGGTTTCAATATTTGGTTTTAATTGAGTTCAGATTCAAGTGAGGTGAATTTGCTAAATATGCATTATGTTCATGGATACTTGGCCGAAATGGCAATTACCTAGGAATGATTTCTTGAAAATTTGAAATAATCGATCTATAAGTAAATTAATTGTTTGCATTGCTTAAAACTTACTAAGCATTGAAGCTTACTCCGTGTTGTCTTTTCCATTCCTTATAGGTTTATCCTTTAGTTCGAGTTAGAAGAGCCGAAGATATCATCATACTACCGAGTCATTATGTGAGTTGAGAAGATGGTATATCATCATGATTTAAGGCATGTATAGGATAGACAATAGGTAGAATGATATTTTGACTTTGTATACATTATAGCCATGCGAAGATGGCTCACTTATTTTGTTTAAAGAAGCCTTATAATTGAACTAATGTGTTGAAATGTTTTAGTTATAACTTGATAGTAGTTAATTTGTTATTAGATATTCGGATATGTTTTGATAGTTAGTCATTTTGGAAATTTATAAGAGCTCTTATGAAAAAATCAATGAGACAAGTTGCATTGTTGATAATTTATGTCTGGTAAATATCTTTGACCTTATAGAAGTTTTGTTCAGTCAAGTAATACCTCATAACCTTATTCCGGCAACGGATACGGGTTAGGAGTGTTACACCACAAAATCGAGTCATGAAAATAATTAGATGTTAAATTTCATGTCTATTATATGAGATAATTCATGTGTGAAAAATTGATGCAATGATTTTTATCATTTGAATGTGAAATCATTAAATAGGACTTAATTTGGAAACTTAGAAAATGTGCTTGGTTAAATTTTTTTAAATGGCCAAACATTATATGATTTAATAGATGAGGATTTGCATGTCAATTTTGCCATTTCCAAATTAGTGGCCGACCATGTTGATTGCTTGAGTTAAATATATGTATTTTATATATATACATTATTAAATAAAAGGAAAAAGGGTGACAAAAAAAACAATGTTTTCCATATTCCTTCTTCCATTGCCGTAAGTGAAAGAAAGGTTGAAGCTAAGCATTCTGTCCTTTAGATATCTTGAATTAAGGTATGTTCCATGAGTTTGCTTTTAAAATTTTAGTGAATTTGAGATAGTTTCTAAGTCTTTTACTTAGCCCATGTGTAAATTTTAAGTTTGGTGTTGTCATGTATATTTGGCCATGGAAGTTTTCTACTTCATGGATAGTGTGTTAATGTTTTGAAATAGATATGGTAGAAGGAAAAGGTTTGAGCTTGTTAAATCTTGAATTGGTTGAGTTTGATAAAATTTAATATTTGTGGCTTAATTGTTTAATGACAATCGGCTTTGTTGAAATGCTAAATTAGTGCTAAATTGTAAGTATTTAATTGAGTGTTAGCCGAAATTGAGCTTATGATAGTAATTAGAATTTGTGAAATTTATGCATTTTGTGGTCCAAGTGTGATAAGAACCATACGGTTATGGCATGTAAGTATGAAGATTAGATGATGGATAATTTTAAATGTGAGATGGTTAGAAGTTGATTTAAAGGCTTAATAAGTTAGTTTAAGGCGAAGTCATTAGCTTATGATATTCGGTTTTGGCTACTATGTGTTGGATCTTGAATATTTTAATGTTTTGAATTAGTAATGGATGAAAGATAATGTTTGAGTTTGCTAAATATTGAAATTAAAAGTTAATTATTTATTTGTTGTGTAAGAGCCGAAAGTGAACCTAGGAGATGAATTGAGGAAAATTGTTGTTATATGTTAAATGGTTGAGGTTTTGTTGTCATGTAGTGAAGGAGGGTTAAAATATTTAATATGTCAATTGAGTGAAATGTTAATGTACGAAATCTCATATTAGTTGATAGAAGAGGATGCTTAAATTGTTAAAAATTTATTTTGACATAGCCGAATGTGTTCATGAATGAAAGAATTATATTGGTTTTGAAATGTATGAACTGCCGAATGCATTTTTAAGTAATAGCTGAAATTCTTGTTATGAGCGAATTATAATATAACCGAATAAAAGGCATGATTAATGAATTAGTGACAAGTGAATTTGTTTAATCTAGCTCAAGAGCTTAAGGAGCCTAATTCGGATAAGGGAAAAAACTAAACTAACCGAATAGCATATCCGTAGTCATTCGACGACAGTCAAGGTAAGTCTTTGAGTAATGAAACTTAGCTTATGATTTGATAAAATCATGGTATATAAGCATAATAAATAAATTGTGACCTATTGGTTCTACTTGAATTACGTAGTGGGATAAATAATTTGTGCATATGACTTGTAGCCGAATGGTTATAGAAATCATGTTGGATAGCGAAATGAAATCGTGTTCTTTGTATGTGGCTATTGAGCCGAAAGTGGAATGGTTGATAAGCATGTTGTGCTTGTGTTCAAGTAATGTAAATGAAATGCTAATGTGTTATGATATATATATATATATATATATATATATATATATATATATATATATATATATATATATATATGTGCATGATAATGGAGAATTATATCCTGCTAAGTCCCAAGGCATTCGCTCGTGTTATATCCGGCTAAGTCCCAAGGCATTCGTCTTGGTGTTATATCCGCTAAAGTCTCGCAGCTTTGTGCTGGTATTATATCCAGGCTTAAAGTCCCGCATGCTTTGTGGTGGTGATTGGATTTGGGTTTTAAACCTAGCAGACTTAATGCCGATGATTGGAGTAAGATTATGATTTCGAATGTTCGTAGTAAACTACCATTGAATATGTTCAATACATTAAGTTGGTCAGGTATGTATTATATACTTTTATATGTTAGATTGATCGGAATTGAATCATGAAAGTTAATGAGAAGTATATGTGAAAATCTCATATGTGTATGTGTGTATTCGGTTATGGTGAAAGGTTATATGAGATTGATTTGGTGATATACATGTTAAATAATATGAATGCAAAGAATGGGTAATAAATCTGCCTGGGACAGCAGCAGTAATGTGATTTCAGAAAATCACCATAAATTGTGGGAGTTGAGTTAGAGGCTAAATAAATTATGGTATGAAATCTTAATGAGTCTAGTTTCTTATAAAAGAAACCGTGTAAGCAAAAGAATTTCCAATAATGAGATATTTGAAGTGGCGTGGAACAGAGTCAAAATGACTTTGAGGTCCCTTGTTCTGTTTTCAGAAAATCATTATAAATGGTAAAAAAATGTTTATAAGATAAAATTTATATTTCTAGACTCCTTAATAAGTGTAGTTTCAAATGAAATAAACGATAACATATTTTGAATTCTGTATAATGAGAAATTTGATTTGTAGTGAAGAGTGGTCAGAATAGTCAAACAGTGAAACAGGAGAAATTTAAATAAAAATCTGGTATTGATTGGTCAAACCAAAAATTATGAAAATTTGATGGATGGAATATATATGAGTCTATTTTCAGGGAAAATTAATAGAACTTGATTTTGAGTTTCTTAGCTCCAATTATAAATAATTTAGTGACTGTTGCTCAGGAAGACAGCTTGTAGTGAATTTGTGATTTTGTTGCAAACATGGTTAAAACTTGTTAATGAGATGAATTTGCTAAATATGCATTATGTTCATGGATACTTGGCCCAAATGGAAATTATCTAGGAATGATTTCTTTAAAATTTGAATAATCGATCTATAAGTAAATTAATTGTTTGCATTGCTTAAAACTTACTAAGCATTGAAGCTTACTCCGTGTTCTCTTTTCCATTTCTTATAGGTTTATACTTTAGCTCGAGTTGGAAGGGCCGAAGATATCATCACACGATCTAGTCATTATGTGAGTTGAGAAGATTGTATATCATCATGGTTTAAGGCATGTATAGGATAGACTATAGGTAGAATGATATTTCGACTTTGTATACATTATAGCCATGCGAAGATGGCTTGCTCATTTTGTTTAGAGAAGCCTTATAATTGAACTAATGTGGTGAAATGTTTTAGTTATAACTTGATAGTAGTTAATTTGTTATTAGATATTCGGTTATGTTTTGATAGTGAGTCATTTTGGAAATTTATAAGAGCTCTTATGGAAAATCAATGAGACATGTTTGCATTGTTGATAATTTATGTCTGGTAAGTATCTTTGACCTTATAGAAGTTTTGTTCAGTCAAGTAATACCTCATAACCTTATTTCGGCAACGGATATGGGTTAGGAGTGTTACATTTAGTGGTATCAGAGCTATAGTTTAGTCGGTTCTCTGACTAACATAGCAAGTGTAAGAGTCTAGCTATACATGTCGTAAGTAAAGTGTGATTGTGTGAGGTCTTCTGACTCTTATAAATTGTTTTGCTCAGGTAATGATGTGTTCCATCCGAGTTATTATTAATTGATCCGAAATTGATATTGAACTGATTGTAATATATATGTGATATGATGGAATTGAAAAGGTATGAAAAGAATTTTATGATATGTGTGCATCAGTGTAAAGATATGTATGAGATTGTATAAAGTAAATGGTAATGAAAGATCAAATTGGGTAGAACGAAAGGAATGAGTACGATCATTCAATAATGAACTGACGGAAAAGACCATGGTTGGACCATGGCAATACATGAGACAGATGAGCTAGTGTAAGACCTATCGGAAATAGACATCAACATGGTCAGAGCAAAGTTAGTATAAGACCATAGTTGGACTATGGCATCAAGTAAGTGACGTACTCAAAACCGTAAGACGTTTTTCAATGGGATAAATATTGACAAATGATCAAGACTAAATGTTGAAATTTGATAAGAAATTATTTGGTAATTTGAGTAATAGAAATGAAAGTTTGAATCGTGATAAATTCACTTATGTTTTGTTAATACTCACATGAAATAAAGTTGCATGTGAAACTGAGATATGTGAAAATGTGTTTGTAACAAGATAAAAAAAATTGAAATGTTTGAATGAAGTGTTTGAATCAAAGTGTGTAATACTATGATGGTGAGTGATGAATTTATCTGTGTATTCGAATATGAAACTCCCTTTCGAGGCTTAACGACCTCACCCCCTTACCAGTGATATGATTATAAGGTTTCAATGGAACGAAATAGAACGAGTTTGCAAAGAAAGATTAAAGAGTTAAATAGTGAGATAATGATAAAGTAAGCAAAGTTCAGAACGATTTGGCAATGAATTAAGGCTGGAAGGACTTGTACAATGTCCCGAAGGTTCTTCAGATTGAATATTGTCATTAGTAAAAGAAAGTTGGTCTGGTAATTTAATTCAATCAGATATGATGTCTAAGTACGTATTTGTTTGGAATTCTTCCTGAGTGGTTTTCATTGGTGAATGAAATAGAATGGAATTCGAAATGACGAATGAATAGTAAGAGTGTCTGAATTGGATAATTACAGTCAAGTGAATTTCGATGATTTCTTTTGAATATTCTGTATATTTCTTATTCTCAGAGACACATGTGTGATTGTTCCTTTTTCTGATGAAAATGCTATAAAGTGAGAATGTTATCTGACTCCAATGTTTAATAAAAGTATTGCTATTTTGATTGATTTATAATCGGTATCATCGTATTCCTCTGTTTGAGAATTCATTGTAGTATGATCGGAATGAATTCAGGGATAAATTCATATGAGGTTATTCTTCTGTTTCTATTGATTGGCATTCCATCTTATAAAAATGTTGAAGAATGTGTTATTTCTGTTATAGAGGAAATTTCAAGGTTATTAATTATAGTCTTCTTCTGGTATTCTCTGAGGAGTTATTTTGATCTTTATTTCTATGTTCTGGGAGATTCTATTCTAGGATTTCTGATACGACATTGTATTTTGGATTTCTGTATTCTGGTTTTCTTTTCATTTTTCTTATATGAATAATCAGATATGGCTCAGTTCTAAAGTGTATATTTTTTTTTATCTGAAACAATTATGTTTATAATGATTGTATATTTGGATTTCTCTGATTCTTATGAAAGGAATGGCCATAAATAAGGGTCTGAATGATAGAGAATTTAGCTCAGACCTGTGGATTGGTTTTCACTTATATATCAGTGAGTTAAAGATTGAGTGTTATGTTCTTTCGAGTTATGCAGTGATAATGAATTTTGATTAGTTATCTGAAGAGATCTAATAGAATGTATATTTGAAGAGTTACGACATGCACAAAGAAAAGTGGTCCTGAAAAGTTATTATTTGTTAGACAAGACTAATTCAGTTGTGTGGTTTAACTCGGATTATATGTATGATTGAATTGGTTAAAGATTCAGAGACAAATGTTAAAGTTATTATAAAAAGAACTGTTCGGCTGATGATTAGAGATGATTGTGGTTGTGTCAGTGTTGCATATTAGACAGTTTCGAGTATTCGAGGGAAAATTTTGAATGTTTCTTGAACCAAGGAATAAAAGTATTGAACGTTAAGCAAGGTCTATTCTTCTAGTGAAATTGAGAAGTATAAAAATATATTGAGATGTGTTAGTTCAAAATGAGTTCAGAGTAACAGTTATTTGATTATGGATGTCTGGACATATGAAATTTCTGTTAATGTTATTATTGTTCTTATATGGAATAAGTATTCAGATGGGTTAAAGGATTTTTATATGAGCTTCGACCGTGAAATGTTTGTTTATCTGAGTTAAAATAAATAATACAGATATATGGATCAGATTTATAAGTGACTGTGTATTGTAGCGTATTTCAAAACTATATTCAGATGACAAGTTGCTATCTGTCAGAGTTGAAATTTTGTGTATATGGAATAAAAGCAATCAGTGATGTTATAGAAGTGGTTATGAGACAGAATTGATATCCAAACCGAATAAAAATTTTATTTGTCTTCTGAAAAAGAAATGTCATTGGGTCATGATCGATCTTTTAACAAGGAAGAATCTGTGTCTTCAGTTTAGTATGTACAAAATTTCGATCGACAAAGTTGTTGAGATAATCATAATATAGTCTGCCAATGTGATCTGTCAGTGTGAATTAAAGTTTAGAGATTGCTGGTAAAAAGAGATACATGTGATGAATGGAAATTTGTGATTTTGAAAATTTTGAAAACGTTTTCAGAATGGAAAATATTTTTGTTGATAAGATTTTCGGGGACGAAAATCCCTAAGGGGGGAGAGTTGTAATAGCCCTAATTTGACCCTAGTCGGGAAGTGGTTTCGGGACCACAAAACTGAGTCATGAAAATAATTAAATGTTAAATTTCATGTCTATTATATGAGATAATTCATGTGTGAAAAATTGATGCAATGATTTTTATCATTTGAATGTGAAATCATTAAATAGGACTTAAGTTGGAAACTTAGAAAATGTGCTTGGTTAAATTTTTTTAAATGGCCAAACATTATATGATTTAATAGATGAGGATTTGCATGTCAATTTTGCCATTTCCAAATTAGTGGCCGACCATGTTGATTGCTTGAGTTAAATATATGTATTTTATATATATACATTATTAAATAAAAGGAAAAAGGGTGACCAAAAAAAACAATGTTTTCCATATTCCTTCTTCCATTGCCGTAAGTGAAAGAAAGGTTGAAGCTAAGCATTCGGTCCTTTAGATATCTTGAATTAAGGTATGTTCCATGAGTTTGCTTTTAAAATTTTAGTGAATTTGAGATAGTTACTAAGTCTTTTACTTAGCCCATGTGTAAATTTTAAGTTTGGTGTTGTCATGTATATTCGGCCATGGAAGTTTTCTACTTCATGGATAGTGTGTTAATGTTTTGAAATAGATATGGTAGAAGGATAAGGTTTGAGCTTGTTAATTCTTGAATTGGTTGAGTTTGATAAAATTTAATATTTGTGGCTTAATTGTTTAATGACAATCGGCTATGTTGAAATGCTAAATTAGTGCTAAATTGTAAGTATTTAATTGAGTGTTAGCCGAAATTGAGCTTATGATAGTAATTATAATTTGTGAAATTTATGCATTTTGTGGTCCAAGTGTGATAAGAACCATATGGTTATGGCATGTAAGTATGAAGATTAGATGATGGATAATTTTAAATGTGAGATGGTTAGAAATTGATTTAAAGGCTTAATAAGTTAGTTTAAGGCGAAGTCATTAGCTTATGATATTCGGTTTTGGCTACTATGTGTTGGATCTTGAATATTTTAATGTTTTGAATTAGTAATGGATGAAAGATAATGTTTGAGTTTGCTAACTATTGAAATTAAAAGTTAATTATTTATTTGTTGTGTAAGAGCCGAAAGTGAACTTAGGAGATGAATTGAGGAAAATTGTTGTTATATGTTAAATGGTTGAGGTTTTGTTGTCATGTAGTGAAGGAGGGTTAAAATATTTAATATGTCAATTGAGTGAAATGTTAATGTACGAAATCTCATATTAGTTGATAGAAGAGGATGCTTAAATTGTTAAAAATTTATTTTGACATAGCCAAATGTGTTCATGAATGAAAGAATTATATTGGTTTTGAAATGTATGTGCTGCCGAATGCATTTTTAAGTAATAGTTGAAATTCTTGTTATGAGCGAATTATAATATAACCAAATAAAAGACATGATTAATGAATTAGTGACAAGTGAATTTGTTTAATCTAGCTCAAGAGTTTAAGGAGCCTAATTCGGATAAGGGAAAAAGCTAAACTAACCGAATAGCATATCCGTAGTCATTCGACGACAGTCAAGGTAAGTCTTTGAGTAATGAAACTTAGCTTATGATTTGATAAAATCATGGTATATAAGCATAATAAATAAATTGTGACCTATTGGTTCTACTTGAATTACGTAGTGGGATAAATAATTTGTGCATATTGCTTGTAGCTGAATGGTTATAGAAATCATGTTGGATAGCGAAACGAAATCGTGTTCTTTGTATGTGGCTATTGAGCCGGAAGTGGAATGGTTGATAAGCATGTTGTGCTTGTGTTCAAGTAATGTAAATGAAATGCTAATGTGTTATGATATATATATATATATATATATATATATATATGCATGATAATGGAGAATTATATCCGGGCTAAGTCCCGAAGGCATTCGTGCTGGTGTTATATCCAAGCTAAGTCCCAAAGGCATTCGTGCTGGTGTTATATCCGGGCTGAGTCCCGAAGGCATTCGTGCTGGTGTTATATCCAAGCTAAGTCCCGAAGGCATTCGTCTTCTTTGTCATATCCGGCTAAGTCCCGAAGGCATTCGTCTTTGGTGTTATATCCAGCTAAAGACCCGCAGAGCTTTGTCTTGGTATTATATCCGAGCTTAAAGTCCCGCATGCTTTGTGGTGGTGATTGGATTTGGGTTTTAAACCTAGCAGACTTAATGCCGATGATTGGAGTAAGATTATGATTTGGAATGTTCGTAGTAAACTACCATTGAATATGTTCAATACATTAAGTTGGTCAGGTATGTATTATGTACTTTTATATGTTAGATTGATCGGACTTGAATCATGAATGCGAAATGAGAAGTATATTTGAAAATCTCATATGTGTATGTGTGTATTCGGTTATGGTGAAAGGTTATATGAGATTGATTTGGTGATATACATGTTAACTATTATGAATGCAAAGAATGGGTAATAAATCTGCTTGGGACAGCAGCAGTAATGTGATTTCAGAAAATCACCATAAATTGTGGGAGTTGAGTTAGAGGCTGAATAAATTATATCATGAAATTTTAATGAGTCTAGTTTCTTATAAAAGAAACCTTGTAAGAAAAATAATTTCCAATAATGAGATATTTGAAGTGGCGTGGAACAGAGTCAAAATGACTTCGAGGTCCCCTGTTCTGTTTTCAGAAAATCATTATAAATGGTACAAAAATGGTTATAAGATAAAATTTATATTTTTAGACTCCTTAATGAGTCTAGTTTCAAATTAAATAAACGATAACATATTTCAAATTCTGTATAATGATAAATTTGATTCGTAGTGAAGAGTGGTTAGAATAGTCAAACAGTGAAACAGGGGAAAATTCAATAAAAATATGGTATTGATTGGTCAAACCAAAAATTATGAAAATTTGATGGATGGAAGATATATGAGTCTGTTTTCAGGAAAAATTAATGGAAATTGATTTTGAGTTTCTTAGCTCCAGTTATAAATGATTTAGTGACTGTTGCTCAGGAAGACAGCTTGTAATGAATTTGTGATTTTGTTGCAAACATGGTTAAAACTTGTTAATGAGATGAATTTGCTAAATATGCATTATGTTCATGGATACTTGGCCAAAATGGAAATTATCTAGGAATGATTTCTTGAAAATTTGAATAATCGATCTATAAGTAAATTAATTGTTTGCATTGCTTAAAACTTACTAAGCATTGAAGCTTACTCCGTGTTCTCTTTTCCATTTCTTATAGGTTTACTTTAGCTCAAGTTGGAAGGGCCGGAGATATCATCACACTATCGAGTCATTATGTGAGTTGAGAAGATTGTATATCATCATGGTTTAAGGTATGTATAGGATAGACTATAGGTAGAATGATATTTCGACTTTGTATACATTATAGCCATGCGAAGATGGCTTGCTCATTTTGTTTAGAGAAGCCTTATAATTGAACTAATGTGGTGAAATGTTTTAGTTATAATTTGATAGTAGTTAATTTGTTATTAGATATTCAGTTATGTTTTGATAGTGAGTCATTTTGGAAATTTATAAGAGCTCTTATGGAAAATCAATCAGACATGTTTGCATTGTTGATAATTTATGTCTGGTAAGTATCTTTGACCTTATAGAAGTTTTGTTCAGTCAAGTAATACCTCATAACCTTATTCCGGCAACGGATACGGGTTAGGAGTGTTTCCGATAAAGTTTACAAACTAAAATGCATATAAAAATTATGGAAATCTAAATTCCCACCAGTCCCAAATGAAAGTATGTGGTCGTCTGTTTTGTGTGCTCCATTTGAGTTGTTACTGGATATTATGTTGCGTCACAAGCCAAAAGGTTGACTGAATTCTAGTCGGATACGCAACAAAATGAATTTTCGAGAGAAGATAGACCAATTGAGATTATGTAGTTATTAAAGGAACCTTGGGCATAGTAGGACAACATGTCCACACTTGGAGGGAAGATTGAAGAGACGATTGAATTAAAAAAATTATTAATTTTTTCCATTTTTGGGTAAACTATAAATAAGTATATTATTAATGTAAAAATATAATATAAACGATTTTTCATTTTTTCATAAACTATAAATAAGTAAATTGTTGATGTAAAAATACAATACAATATACCAACAAATTTTTCATTTTTTCATAAATTGTAAATAAGTATCTTATTGATGTAAAATGAACAAAAAGTACAATGCAAACAACTTTTTCATTTTTTCATAAATTGTAAATAAGTATCTTATTGATGTAAAATGAACAAAAATACAATACAAACAACTTTTTCATAAAAGCAGTTTTTTTTTATAAAATGTGATTAAGTATATTATGGATGGAAAATTTTAATACAAACTAAATGATTATTTATATGAGAAAAATTTTAAATTCAAAAATCTTTTTCATCATTGGCCCGAATGTATGCCACAACCTGATGGGTGTGGGTTACGAGGAGGATTTCATTGTGATTGGGCTTTCAGGTAATTATTTTCATCTTCACCTCTATCATGCTCTTGATCTTGGTTTTCATCTCCATCATTGTCTTCATCTTCATCTTGTTCTTCCATGCTAGAATGCTTTTTGCATCCTAGGTTCTCATCATATATCATCGGTGGTATTAATAGGTGGTTGCGAAGATGACCCCTTCCAAAGAACAGTAATGTTGGGGGTGTTTGCGGCACTATCAGTAGAGAAGTATATGGTGTCGAATAACTCGGTTATGGATAGGATGCTGGAATTATAGGCAATGGCGAATACATTGGTGTTGTTGACGGTAATGGATAGAATGCTCCTAGGGATGGAGGTGGTGCAAAAAATATTCCTGAAGAAAGTGTTGATTCATAATATGTTGGTGCATAATGTAGTGCTTGTGTAAAAAACATGGGGTTAGTAAAAGCTCCAGAAAAATATGAATCATATTGACCAAGAGATGGTGCACCTATTGGTATTGATTTGAGGTTGGAGCTGATGATGATGAACTTGATGCATGACCTCCCAATAATGGCCTCATGTAGGATCCTATTGGCCTTCTACGATGAATTTGTCTACTCCTTTCCTCCTTTGGCAATAGACGACTTATCTTGAAGTTTAAACCATGTCATGTAATTGGAAGAGGTCACCAAATCCGGTCAGACAATTGGTTCGTGCATAAGTATGAAACTGTACATATGTTCCAAATGTAGATAAATTTGGCACGAAATTTAGGCCAATCTTCATCGATTCTCCCACGCAAGTCGATCTTATGAAGTTCTTTAAGCACTTGGGGTGACAATGGAATACTTTGCATAAACCTAAATTGTCACATCACACGATCAGATTCATGCATCTCAACCATTGCAAAAACTATCAATGACACTTTATGTGTTAGATATTATGATTCGCCAAAAATTCCAGCAAAGATGCATTCTTGAATTTTCGGATCAGAGTATGACATCTATTCAAACTACAATACGATTTTATAAATTTTATTTCATACCTAATAGAAAATTTCAAATACTTACGGAAATATTATATAATTAAAATTTTCAAAAACTAACATCGGCTTTGTAACACCCCCTATCCCGTATCCGTCGCCGGAATAGGTAAAGGGGCATTACCAGACTTGAAATTCATATCAGAACAGTAAAAATTTTGAATTTTTTTTTTTTTGAAATAAAGAAAATTCCTTTAGATAAATTCTAAAGACAGACAGGGATACAATTTAAACTTCTATAAGTACACATTCAAAAGATGCCATTTTCGTATGGCTTATATACATTAACCAAAATATTCTTCTGCCACTGGTCTATTCTACACATGCCATAAAATAACCCACAATATAACAGTACCAAGCAGTGGATAGTGACTGTGTAACAAGTTGCTGACGATCCCCGAGTCTGTAGCTTCCAAATGAGATCTGTAAAACAGAGGAAACAAAGTAAACGGAGTAAGCATTACAATGCTTAGTAAGTTTTAAGCAGTGTCAACAGATAACAATCAAATTATAACATGGTTGTTCGTATTTTTATTTCACTCTTCCTTTGGGTATATCATTCCTTTACCGAATATGCACATCTCATCATATACAATAGGCAGATAAACTTTCACATAAAAGTGAGCTCATGTAACATAGATATATTGTATAATTTCACGTAACCTTTCACACTGATCCGATGCCACATAATCATAGGAATAGTCTCATAGATTGCTCACGTATGCATCACATAACTACCTTATGATTTAGTTCAAATCAAGCTCACATATAAACTCGGAGTACATACCTGTTTAACCTTTCGCATTGAATATATTTATAAGCAATTCTTATTGCGAAGTCTTATAGCTTTAAACTCTACTCGGATTATCAGCGAGACCTTTAGCTCAGATGAAATCTCCAGACGAAGTCAGCGGGTCTTAACCCGGACATAGTCACCACATATAGTCATCGGGTCTTAAATCCCGGATTTACATCACAAAGTTTCATGCATATTTATTCACATGTTACAGCATTCACATCGACTATCATATTTGTAATTCATTTGCCTCATCAAATATCTAATAAAACACACCTTCCACAGTTTGTCATTTGGCCACAGTATATATATACACTTTCACGTTCATCACATTGGCCATTCGGCCTTATCTCATATATACACATTCACATTCATCACATAAAATTCTGAATCAAAATATAAATTTTCATATATTCACATAAACTTTCATGTATACACTTTGTCTTGGTGAATCTACATCTATCATTTTCCAATGAATAATTCAATTTCAAGCCATACTATCATTTCATATTCGAATACTTATAAACTTACAATTTCACAATTTTAATATCAAAGATCCATCTAACACTCATATATCATTTTATAATGTCACAAATTAGAATTCACGTATGGGTTTAATCAATAGCTTATGAGGAACTAAAACAAGTTTTATCAATGTTTACAACATAATCACATATTCTCTACAAGCTGTTTTCCTGAGCAACAGTCGTTAAATTATTTGTAACTGGAGCTACGAAACTCCAAATGATGTGTCGTTAATTTTCCATAAAAATAGACTTGTATATCTTCAATCCAAAAAAAATTTAAGAATTTTTGGTTTGGCTAATCAATACCAGATATTTCTTAAAGTTTCCCCTATTTTACTGCTTGACTATTCTGACTACTCTTCACTAAGAATTGAATTTCTCATTGTACAGAATTCAAAATATGTTTTCGTTTATTTTTTTTGAAACTAGACTCATTAAGGAGTCTAAGCATATAAATCTTATCTTATAATAATTTTTGTACTATTTATAATGATTTTCCAAATACTGGACAGGGGATTTCGGAGCCATTCTGACTCTGTCTCACACAACTTAAAAAAATCTCATTATCGGCAACCCCTTTACTTACACGATTTCTTTTATACGAAACTAGACGCATCAAGCTTTAATTACATAATCCATTCAGCCTTTAACTCAATTCCCACAATTTATGGTAATTTTTCCAAAACACACTACTGCTGCTGTCCCAAGCAGATTTATACAAATTTACTCTGTAAAGTTCTCATTCACATATTTAAAACATAATATCATATATGCCATCATTTAGAAAAGTCATTGACCTTAACATATATACCTAATTCATATTCATCCCATTTAAAAACTTAAAACTTACAAAGGAATCAAACTCAAATACTTAAGAACTTACCTCGTATCTTTCTGAGTAGTTACGGGTCGGCTATTTCGTCACTTTAGCTTTCACCTTATCCGAAGTTGTCCCTATGTGCTCTTAAGCTTAATTGAGTAAATTAAGTATATCAACTTCATATACTTCACTTAATCAAAGCAAGAAATAAAATTATCCTCACTATCTCACACATATACATTCAGTCAATCATTACTATGTTACAAGTCATGCCTAGCTTAGGCTAGATCGAACATATATAATCTTTTAACTCAATTTACGAATCAAGACATATTAGTTATCAAACGTTGACCGTGATACACATAGTGAGCTCCATTTTTTTTTAACTCACATTCGGCACATAAAAACATACACAAAATTTTCCACACAAGCTAGTATTTTAGTAATTAATATGATACTAGTTAAACCAAAAGTTTACAATAAAATTACAAGGTACATACATAGGGTCCATATACATGTTTATTTTAAAACACCACACTTTAAACCCTCTAGCTCTACTTACAAAAGACTCTCATAACTAAAATCCATAAGTAAGTCATCCAATTCCACCATTTCAATAAGTATTTTATACCAAATCTAATAACTAAATGTTATTAATGAGATTCATACCAAGACCGAATATTCATTAACAACCAAAGCATATATTCAACAATTTAACAATGTGTTTAACCTCCATGGCGAATAGATCCTTTCTATTCCATTTAACTACCATAAATTTAAAGTATTTAAATCAAGTTCATGAGTTTCTAATTTCATTACTTCAACCATTCAAAGCCTATCTAATTTCTCAAATAGATTTCTAATACAAGAATTAAGCCAACCTACTAACCTTAACACCCACATTCGGCAAGTGACCACACACACACTCTCATAACCGAATTTCCATACTACTAAAACCTCTATACACATATTCCCCTTATTCATCTTCAATTTAAGCTCCCAACTCATAAAACATAAGGAATAGAAATCATCTTCTAAGTTTCCTACCTTAACCGAATGCCCAAATCACCACAAGGATCAAAATTCACACATGGGCTCAATCAAAGACCTATCCATCAACTAAAATTTCATAAAATCTCAAAGAATTTACCTAAAACTTACCTTAATTAAGCAAGTAGAAGACCGAATGCCTAGCTTCTTTTCCCCCCTTTTTTTTTCCTCCTTAGTTACGGCAATAAGAGAAAACAAAGAGAAAAGTTTCTTTGTTTTTTTATCACCATTCTTTTTTCTTTATTTAATTCATGTTTTCAAATTATAAACTATTAAATATTATTTACTAAATATGATATACACATAATGCCAAAATCATAACATCATTACCATCCACTAATGTTAAAAGTGGGCCATTTGACATGCAAGTCCACAACTTTAGTAATTTAACATTTTAATCACTTGGACATTTGCCTATCATATTTTTAAAGCTTCTCAAATATGTCCTTTTTAGCTAATTTCACATCCAAATGACAAAATTAAAACATGAAATTTTTACACATACTTATTCACAAATAATAAGCATAGAATATAACAATTAATTATTTTTGTGACTCGATTTTGTGGTCCCGAAACCACTTTTCGACTAGGGTCAAATTAGGGGTGTCACAGGCTTCTGATCGTTGATCTAACGATAGCGAAATTTCTTCGAGCTCGTTCGATATACCCACATGACTTGTGTTATTGTTCCACTTATTCAAATAATATATTATTTCAAAAAATATAATAATAAAAAATATGAAAACTATATTATTAAATTAATCTTACCTTATTACGAGTGGGAATTGGTAAGGGAAGTTTACTTGGGGATGTAAAAATGGTAGTGTAACAGCTCGTTTTTTAATGGTATCAAAAATAGTGGTTTCAGGACCACAAATTTGAAGGAAGAGTTTATAAATATTTAATATTTATAAGTTAAATATAGTATTATAGTAAAATTTGAATTGATAATTTTAGTTAATTGAATGATTATTTAAGTTTAAGTGAGTTAACTCTAAAGTCAAGTAATTTTAGAAAATGAGGTATCGGAACTTCATTTTTATAAACCGAGCCCACAAATATTTCTATTAAATATTTACGGAGTGATTATATAGGTGTATTAAAATTTGGTTGAGAAATTTTATCGTTTAGTTAGTTAATTAAAAAAAAAGGACTAAATCGAAAAATGTGCAAAAGTCAAGAGATATTAGTGCTTTGGTTTAAATTGATTTTATGGAATGTTTGAGTGGTTTTAAATGGCAATTAAGTTATTTTAGTTTTAGTAGACGGTAATAGTTTAATAAACTAAGACTTTCTAAAATAATTATTATTAAATAAAATATTAAAGTAATGAAATAAAATAGATTAAAAAAAAAGGTGAAAGTGGTCATTGTCTTATTTTGTTTTATTATTTTCTAAACACCATTGTTGAAGGACTTGGGAGCTTCGGTCTTGGTTATTCTTGGATGCATGTAAGTATAATTTAGCTTATTTTTCATGATTAGTATGTTTTTGAGTTAGTTAAAATGGTATTTATTTAGTATTGAAACTAATTTATGAAATTGACGAAGTTTAGAAAAAAATGTTCGTTGATGTTCTTAATGTTTCTTGATATTTATGTTTTGGATTGAAGTAAATGATGGGTTTTTAGCTATTTGGTAAAATGGGTTTGAGTGATTTTAAGATTAGGGATTAAATAAATATAATGTTGAAATTATTAGGTTTTGTTGAGAAATTTAGCATGATTGAGGGTTGATTTGGAGTAGTTAAAATTCGGTTCTTTGGGAAAAGGGGTTAATTTTAGAAATAACCATGTTTAAGTCTTAGGGATCAAATTGAGTAACATGTAAAATTTTGGGGCTAATGTATAAATATTGTAAATAAGAAATAAGATGTATTAAATTGAATATTATGTGAAATTGAGGTTGATAAAATGAAATAAATTATTTTATAGATCATGAACAAGTTGATAACCAGGAAAAGATAAAGTTGCGAATTAGCCTCTGAACTTTTGTTGTTTCTGTAGTTTAGCCATGGTAAGTTCGTAGTCATTAAATTCAAACTTTATTTATTTAATTAGTTTGATTATTGGTTAATTTGATAATCGATAATATGTATTTGAATGATTAGTATTTTAAATGTAATGTTATGGAAATATATATATGAAAATGGTTATGGAGTGGATTATAGAATTTCAATATAGAAGATTAATGTAAAGGATTTAAATTATGAATTTAATAATTGTGAAACGATATACTCATGTATGTATTTGTCGATTTATCTGACTAGTGCTAGGTGCAACTCATTGTTGGTACATCCAACTAGTGCTAGGCATACATTTGATATCGTCGGTTTACACGTCTAGCGTTGGGCGTAACTCAATGTTGATACATCCAACTAGTGCTGGGCACACATTTGATATCGTCGATTGACCCAACTAGTGTTGGGCATAACTCATTGTTGGTACATCCAACTAATGCTTGGCACACATTTGATATCATTGGTTTACCCAACTAGCGCTGGGCACAACTCATTATCGATTTATCCAACTATTGCTGGCCGTATATTTGATATCGTCGATTTATCCAACTAGCATTGGGCGCAAAACATTATCAGTTTATCCGACTAGTGCAGGGCACACCTATCGTTGGTTTATTTGACTAGCACTGGGTCCAAAACTTTGTTACGATTTATCCGTCGGGCACCGAGTGCTAATAACAGGTTGATCCATGTTGATAATGTATAATGATCCACTGAAGAAAGTTAAAAAGGATCTATTCAAAAAGGACATCAACAAAAAGGGTCGGTATCTCATCCTTCAATCGTTCGCTATTCAGGTAACACGTTTCAGGTAAGATATGTATTATAAGTAGGAATATGAGATAAATGTTTGACTAGTATAATTTGGTGATAAATATAAATGCATTGTTGTAATTATATGTTTCATGAGTCTTTAAATATGTTAATTAGCTATGTTTATGGTGGGTTTAGAGAGTAAAATGGATATATGAGTATTTTCTAATCATTAGGTACATCGGGTAATCAAGGATTAATGGAATAAATATGAATATATGTATGGAAGGTTACCTAGTTATAATTTGTAAATTGAAAATTAATGTTGTGAAGAATTGATATAAGATTTGATGATGGTGAATTAAGTGTTGAATGGAATTTGGAAGGCAAAGCTTATTACGCATGTTCATGATTGGTTGTATTTATATGTCCTATTGATTTATTTGCTAACCTTCGAAACGTGTGTGTATAGGAATGAAAGATGTGAAATTGGCATATAAATGAATTCATGTTTGAATGGTTTCAATTTTGTATGTTCGGTAAGACTAAGTTCATGTTATACGAGCTAGGTGTAACATCCTGAATTAGGGTCTAGTCGGAACAGTGGTTTTGAGACCACAAATTCAAAATGGAAATAATTATTTTATGATTATTTGATGATCCATGATAAGATTGCATGTTTGTGTGAAATTTCCATAAAGAAATTCTGTACTTAAGGTGTCCAATTTTACTTTAGAGACTAAATTGAATAACTTGCAAAACTTGTGTTCTAGAAGCTTCAAGCATGAAATTGGATTGGATTATTAATTAGAGGTCCTTAAATAGTAATTAGACCAAGTTCTAAAATTTTGGACAAAAATGAGCATGAATAGGAAAATTTTTAAAGAAAGGCTTAAAGGGTATTTTTTTTCATTTGTTAAATGAAAGAATAAAAAATGGAAAATAAGTCAAAATTTGCTCATCTTCTCCAAGTGCTAACCTAAATTTCCAAGAGCCATAGCTAGGGTTTTGTTCAACTTCTCAAGCTTGATTGTAAGTGCTCCCAAGCCTCGATTTTTATGTTCTTTGCATTTTTGAAGTCCTTAAAGCATGATCTATCCATTTCTAGCCATATTTTGAGCTAGGGTTCATAAATGAAATTTGGCCCATGTGTGACATGTTTGTATTTTGTTGATTAATGGAAGATTAAGAAAGTCTGATGTGTGATGAACATCTTTTACTAAGTGATTTTTAGTGAAAACACCTAAAAAGGACTTGTTTGTAAAAGGTGTAAAAATGAGTAGTAAAAATGTGAAATAAAGGAAAATGTGGGCTGATATGAGCATGGTATAGGATCGGCTAGGCTTGGATAACCAAGAAAATGCATGCATTTTATTTTACGAGCCTAAGGACTAAAGTGTAAATAAGTGAAAAGTTAGGGGTAAAAAGGTAATTTTACCAAAGTATGGATTAAAGGTCGATTTGAGCAATGTGTGTATTGAACAAGTTAAATTTGGCATTATAGATCAAGAAAAACGTGAATCGGGTCTTAATCGGGGGAAAAGCAAAGTTTACGAGGATTAGGCTTGTTTCAATCATTTTGTACCGAGGTAAGTTCATTTGCAAATTATGTAAGATTTACCATACTTTAAATGCTTTAATATTGCATGTATGGTAAGTATATATATAATTAATGTGATGTTGTACCATGTGTAAATGCTTAGATTTTATTATGAATTATGCTTTGATTATTCCATGAGTATGTGATTGATGCTATGGATATTGAAATCGACATTACGAGCAAGTTCAACAGAAATATGGTATCGAATAATCCTATTTGAACCTTAGGAATAGTTTAGGATACAAGTGACATGTCACTAGGAACTATGTCATCTGAGCTCATGAGTTCTGGTCTGAGTTCATGGTGTTCCGAGTACTAGTCTTTTATGTTCTACCGGTGGATAGGTTGTCTGGCATGTGTTACGGATACCTAACAGCTTCTGTGAGCAGCCTATGTAGTTACATCCTGATCGATAGCTTGTATGAGTAGAACAGTGAGTAGCTCGAAAGCGAGCAACATGTGATATGTGATATGAGGTAGCGTTGGCAACATATGGGGCACTTAGGTGCGAGATTTCGATGTATCCAATGGTATTCCAAGTGTTCAACGGTTAGTTTAAAGAGAAGTTCCATGGGTAATCTTGATGAATATGTCAAAGACGAGAAAGTAAGTATTATGTGCAAGTTGGTATAGGTATGTACATAAACCCATGATTAAAGATCTTGGTATGCTGTGAATATGTGGTAAGAATGCATATGAGAAAGTTATGCTTATGAGACTTAATGACATTTATGAAACTTTTCCTTATGTTAATTGTATGATTTATGTTGCTTATTATTTGCATGTGAACTTACTAAGCTTAAAAGCTTACCCCCTTCTTTTCTTTTTATAAGGTTGCTAAGCTAGCTCGGGGATCGGAGGACGTCGGAGTTTTCGATCACACTATCAATTGGAAAATTTGGTATAGTTAGGTTCAACATTTTGAATATGGCATGTATAGGGACGTGGTCTTTCTGTTACGTGTCATATTGATTAGCCAAATGTGTTGGCTTATGATGGTATTGTGATTCTTTTTGTATATGGCCATGAGAGGTGGCTCATATTGATTATTTAGGCTATAACCCCAACCATTTGTGCATGCATACAAATGTGTTGCTTGTGGTTGATTATGTTAATGAGTGTGATGGATGGCATGTATATTTAATGCATGAAGTATGATTAAATGATTATGACAATAAATGTGGTATAACGATGAATAGATATGAAATTGGTGTGGAATGCCATATGAAAGCCTAATGGTTTAATAGATATGAAATTGGTGTGAAATGCCATATGAAAGCCTAATGGTTTAAGTACGTGATATGTTGACACTACCAAGTTATAAATTGACCATGAATGTGAATGCTTGACTAACTAAAGGTGCCATGTTGCATGCTATGAAGATAGTGTAGATGGGTGAGTGTTTAAGGGTGGCGAATGGCTTTGAAAATAACCTAGAAATTGTCCACACGGTTAGACACACGGGCATGTGTCTAAGCTGTGTGAGACACACGGTCTGCCCTATGGGCGTGTGATCCAACCGTGTGTCCCCTACACCTTATTTAAAGCAAAATAGAATGCCCAGTAGTAAACACAAGGGCAAAGACTCGACCGTGTGTCTTAGCCGTGTGAAGGACACGGCCTCAGGAAATTGGCATGTGCCCTAGCCGTGTGAAGTGGAATTTAATTCGCCACACGGCCTAAGAACACAAGCATGTGACTTGGCCATGTGACCTCATTTTACTGATGACGTCATATTCAAAGAGTACACAGGTTGAGGGCACGGACGTGTCCCCAGTCACACGGGCGTGTGTGACCACACGGCCTACCCACACGGGCGTGTGACTCTCCAAAACAAGAAAATTTTCTCAGTGTCAAAAAGGTTCTGAAAGTTCTCGATTTAATCCCAAACTGCTTCCGATGTATGCTTTGGGCGTCGTAGGCCCTTATAAGGGACAAATTGCATGTGATTGAAAAGTTTTAAATTTGGATGAAATTTTATGGCCCGATTTGTATGAATGTTTATGTTTAAGTCTGGTAATGCCTCGAACCCTATCCCGGCGTTGGATAAGTGTAAGAGGTGTTACATTTAGTGGTATTAGAGCTACGATTTAGTCGATTCTCAGACTAACGTACGAGTCTAGCTATACTTGTCATACATATATTATGATAGTGTGACGACTCCTGATGATTTAAAAATGTGTTTTCATATAGTAAATGGATCCCAATAGAGCTGTGGCGGATGATGTTGAAAGTAACGCGCCTGCTCCCACTGAAGGAGCAGTGCCATCTGATAGTAGACCTACAACTGTTAGTAGAAGAGAAGGAGGCAGGGATGCCTTTCTCCATATGATGGATGCCTAGTAGACGGAGTTCATTCGAATGAACCCGAACGCTCAACCCTCTTTACCCTTTCAAATCCTCAACCCGTACCCTAAGTGCCTCAAGGTATGGATTTTATGAGATTTCATAGTACCCCAGTTAATAAAATTCGAAAGCAATGAGCCGAAGAATTTAGGGCCAATGCCGATGATGACCCCGAAAAAATAGAATTTTGGCTTGAGAATTCTATTCGGGTGTTCGATGAGCTATCGTGCACACCCTAAGAATGTTTAAAGTGTGTTATTTCCTTATTGAGAGACGCGGCATATCATTGGTGGAATACATTAGTTTCGATGGTTCCAAAAGAAAGGGTCACATGAGAATTCTTTCAAGAGGAGTTCTAAAAGAAATACATCTGTGAGCAATTCATCGATCAAAAGCGTAAAGAATTTCTTGATTTGAAATAAGGCCTCATGTCAGTTAGTAAGTACGAAAGAAAGTTTTTCCAGCTCAATAAACATGCTTGGGAGTGTGTATCCTCCGAGGCTAATATATGTAGAAGGTTTGAAGACAGAGTTAATGAGGATATTAGAGTGTTAGTGGGTATTCTTGAGCTGAAGGAATTTCTTGTGCTCGTTGATCGGGCTTGTAAAGCTAAGGAACTGACCAAGGAAAAGAGAAAACTTAAGGCTGAGGCTAGAGATATAAGGAAGAGGCCAACGAGCAAGTCATTTCCATCTCAGTCTAAGACATCCAGAGATATGTATTCACGTTCTTATGTTTCAGCTGGACATTCGTACAGAAATCGTAAGAAGCAAAATTCAGGTTTTAAATCTCAGGCTACATCTACGTGCTAGTGTGGGTAATGATAGACCTTCCAAACCCGAGTACCAACAATACGATAGAGGCCATTTTGGAAAGTGTAGGGTGAATGATGGATCTTGTTTCCAATGTGGTTCTCAAGACCACTATATCAAAGACTGTCCTGATATGATCAAGAAAGAAAAATTTCAGAGTACAAGGTCAGGTAGTACTGCTACAAAAGGGAGATCCTCGAGAAATGCTTGTAACGGGGCTAGTAGTAAATATGCAACAAGGGATACAGCGGTGAGATCCAAAGCTAGAGCTCCGACTAGGCCCTATGCCATACGTGCACATGAGGACGTATCTTCTCCCGATGTCTTTTTCTCTTTATGATACTACTATTATTGCCTTGATTGACCCTGGTTCCACTCATTCATATGTGTGCATAAAATTGGTAACTAGTATAAATATACTTGTTGAGTCTACAGAATTTATGATTAAGGTATCAAACCCGTTAGGCAAGCATGTTTTAGTTGATAAAGTATTTAAGAAATGCCCCTTGATGATTAGAGGTTATTATTTTCCGGCTGACTTGATGTTGTTGCCATTTGATGAATTTGATGTTATATTGGGTATGGATTGGTTGACATTTCATGATGCTATAGTAAATTGTAGACAGAAAGTCATAAAATTGAAATGTGAAAATGGTGAAATTCTTCGGGTTGAATCAGATGAGCCAGATAGATTGCCAACCGTAATTTATTCGATGTCTGCTCAGAAATGTATAAGAAGAGGATGTGAAACTTATTTGGCTTATGTGTTGAATACAAAAGAATCTGAATTGAAGATTGAATCGGTGCCTGTTGTATGTGAATATCTAGATGTATACCCGGAAGAATTGTCAGGTTTACCTCCAAACAGAGAAGTGGAGTTTGGTATTAATGTAATGCCAAGGATAGCACCTATCTTAATTGCTCCATATAAGATGGCCTCGACTGAGTTGAAGGAACTGAAGACACAGTTGCAAGAATTGACCGACAAGGGTTTTGTGAGACAGTACTTTTCACCGTGGGGTGCTCCGGTATTATTCGTGAAAAAGAAATATGGATCTATGAGATTGTGTATAGACTACCGACAGCTCAATAAGGTAACAATCAAGAACAAGTATCCCTTGCCAAGGATTGATGACCTGTTTGATCAATTGAAAGGAGTGACTGGTTTTCTAAAATAGACTTGAGGTCCGGCTACCATAAGTTGCGAGTTAAAGAGTCGGATGTACCTAAAACTACTTTTAGAACGAGGTATGGCCACTATGAATTTCTTGTTATGCCATTTGGGTTGACGAACGCACCTACTATGTTTATAGATTTAATGAATTGAATATTCTGGCCATATTTGGACAAGTTTGTAGTTGTGTTTATTGATGATACTCTGATTTATTTGAGAGATGAGGCAGAGCATGTCGAACACTTGAGAACTGTTTTGCAGATTTTGATAGATAAACAGTTGTATACCAAATTCAGTAAACGTGATTTTTTGCTTTGAGAAATTGGATTTTTGGGCGATGTTATTTCGGATGATGGTATTAGAGTTGACCCGAGTAAGATCTCAGCTATTGTTGAATGGAAACCACCGAGGAATGTAACTGAGATTAGAAGCTTTCTAGGCTTGGTCAGTTATTACAGACGATTTGTTAAAGGGTTCTCCATGATTGCTACTCCGATGACGAGGTTGTTATAGGAGTATATCAAGTTCGAATGGACAAAAAGATGCCAGCAGAGTTTTGAGAAATTAAAGGAACTGTTGACTGAGGCTCCGGTTTTAGTACAACCCGAGTCAGGCAAAGAATTCGCGATTTATAGTGATGCCTCCTTAAATGGTTTGGGATATGTACTTATGCAAAAGGGTAAAGTCATAGCTTACGCTTCGAGACAGTTGAAGCCTCACGAGAAGAATTATCAGACACATAATTTAGAGTTAGCCACCATAGTATTTGCTTTGAAGATTTGGCGACATAATTTATTTGGTGAAAAATGCCATGTCTATACCGATCAAAAAAGTCTGAAGTACTTGATGACTCAAAAGGATTTGAACTTGCAGTAACAAAGACGGTTGGAACTATTGAAAGATTATGAGCTTGTGATTGATTACCATCTGGGTAAGGCGAATGTGGTCACTGACGCTTTGAGTATAAAGTTGTTGTTTACTTTGAGGGCTATGAATACACGGCTGAATTGGTCTGATGATGGTTCAATTCTAGCCGAGTTGAGTGCTAGACCGACTTTTCCTCAACAGATTTGTGATGCTCAAAAAGTTGATAAAGAGTTGCAAGCTAAGAGAATTCAGTGTGAGTCTAGCAGTGAACCAGATTTTCTGAGTGATTTCGATGGTTTTTTATGATTTCGTGGTAGGATTTGTGTTCCGAAGGACATTAAGTTGATTCAAAATATTTTACATGAGGCACACAACAGTTGTTTGTCAGTTCACTCGGGCAGTACAAAAATGTACAAAGACTTGAAGAAAATGTATTAGTGGAATGGTATGAAAAGAGATATCTAAGAGTTTGTATTGAAATGCTTAGTTTGTCAGCAAGTAAAAGCTGAACACCAAGTACCTTTAGGTTTACTTCAGCCCATCATGGTTCCCGAGTGGAAATAAGACTGGATTACTATGGATTTTGTGACAGGTTTGCCTTTAACTCCGAAAACGAAAGATGCCATATGGGTTATTGTCGATCGACTGACTAAATCTGCTCATTTTATTTCAGTACTACCGATTACTCACTTGATAAGTTAGCTAAATTGCACATTGGTGAAATTTTGAGACTTCATGGAGAACCTATATCAATTGTATCGGATAGAGATCCGAGGTTCACATCACGATTTTGGAAAAAGTTACAAGAAGCTTTGGGTACAAAGCTGAATTTCAGCACTGCTTTCCATCCGCAGACTGATGTTCAGTCTGAGTGAGTAATTCAGATCTTGGAAAACATGCTTCGATGTTGTGTATTGAAATTCCAAGGTAGTTGGGAAAAGTACTTACCATTGGTGGAGTTTACCTACAACGACAGCTATCAGTCGAGTTTGAAAATGGCGCATTATGAGGCATTGTACGGACATAAGTGCTGAACACTTTTGTATTGGACTGAACTTAGAGAAAATCAGATTCTTGGGGTCGATTTGGTTAAGGAAACCGAAGAAAAGGTCAAAGTGATTTGAGATTGTTTGAAAGCTGCTTCGGATAAAAAAATCCTATACAGATTTAAAAAAAAAGAAATTGAGTATCAAGTCGGTGATAAGGTATTTTTGAAAGTATCTCCATGGAAAAAGGTTTTGAGATTTGGGAAGAAGGGCAAGTTGCGTCCTCATTTTATAGGGCATTATGAGATCACTGAGAGAATAGGGTTGGTTCCCTATTGGTTGGCTTTACCATCAGAGATGGGAAAAATTAACAATGTATTTCATGTGTCTATATTGTGCCGATATAGATCAGATCCTTCACATGTGATTTCACCGACAGACGTTGACATTTGACTGGATATGACTTATGGTGAGGAACCAGTTAAGATTTTGGCTTGATAAGTCAAACAATTGAGAAGCAAAAACATTGCCCTTGTAAAGGTATTATGGCAAAGACATGGGGTTGAAGAGGCTACATGGGAGCCCGAACAGGCCATGAGAAAAAAATACCCAAACCTTTTTACCGGTAAGATTTTCGAGGACGAAAATCCCTAAAGGAGAGAGAGTTGTAATATTCTGAATTAGGGTATAGTCAAAACAGTGGTTTTGAGACCAAAAATTTGAAAAAGAAATAATTATTTTATGATTATTTGATGATCCATGATAAGATTGCATGTTTTTGTCAAATTTCCATAAAGAAATTCTATGCCTAAGGTGTCCAATTTGACTTTAGAGACTAAATTGAATAACTTGCAAAACTTGTGTTTTAGAAGCTTCAAGCATGAAATTGCATTGGATTATTAATTAGAGGTCCTTAAATAGCAATTAGACCAAGTTCTAAAATTTTGGATAAAAATCGGCATGAATAGGAAAATTTTTAAAGAAAGGCTTAAAGGGCATTTTTGTCATTTGGTAAATAAAAAAAATAAAAAGGGAAAATAAGTCAAAAATTTGCTCATCTTCTTCAAGTGCTAGCCAAAATTTCCAAGAGCCATAGCTAGGGTTTTGTTCAACTTCTCAAGCTTGATTGTAAGTGCTCCCAAGCCCCGTTTTTTATGTTCTTTGCATTTTTGAAGTGCTTGAAACATAATCTATCCATTTCTAGCCATATTTTGAGCTAGGGTTCATGTATTAAATTTGACTCATGTGTGACATGTTTGTATTTTGTTGATTAATTGAAGATTAAGAAAGTTTAATGTGTGATGAACATCTTTTACTAAGTAATTTTTAGTGAAAACACCTAAAAAGGACTTGTTTGTAAAAGGTGTAAAAATGAGTAGTAAAAATGTGAAATAAAGGAAAATATGGGTTGATATGAGCATAGTATAGGTTTGGCTAGGCTTGGGTAACCAAGAAAATGCATGCATTTCATTTTACGAGCCTAGGGACTAAACTATAAATAAGTAAAAAGTTAGGGGTAAAAAGGTAATTTTACCAAAATAAGTGTTAAGGGTCGATTTGAACAATGTTTTTATTGAACAAGTTAAATTTGGCATTATAGATCAAGAAAAACGTAATTTGGGTCTTGATCGGGGGAAAAACAAAGTTTACGAGGATTAGGCTTGTTTCAATCATTTTGTACCGAGGTAAGTTCATTTGCAAATTACGCAACATGTACCATACTTTAAATGTTTTAATATTGCATGTATGGTAAGTATATATATAATTAGTGTGATGTTGTACCATGTGTAAATGCTTAGATTTTATTATGAATTATGCTTTGATTGTTCCATGAATGTGATTGGTGCTATGGACATTGAAATCGACATTACAAGCAAGCTCAATAAAAATGTGGTATCAAAGAATCTGGTTTGAACCTTAGGAATAGTTTACGATACAATTGACATGTCACTAGGAACTATGTGATCTGAGCTCATGGGTTCTGGTCTGAGTTCATGATATATGAGACACATGTTTTGGCGTTCCGGGTATTGGTCTTATATGTTCTACCGGTGGCTGGGTAGTCCATCATGTGTTGCAGATACTTGACTGCTTGTGTGAGCAGCCCATGTAGTTACATACTGACTGATAGCTTGTGTGACTAGACCCGTGAGTAGCTTGAAAGCGAGCAACATGTGATATGTGATATGAGGTAGTGTTGGCTACATATGGGGCACTTAGGTGCGAGATTCTGATGTATCAAATGGTATTCCAAGTGTTCAACGGGTAGTTCAAATAGAAGTTCCATGGTAAATCTTGATGACTACGTCAAAGACGAGAAAGTAAATATTATGTTAAGTTGGTACAGGTATGTACATAAACCAATGATTAAAGATCTCGGTATGCTATGAATATGTGGTAAGAATGCATATGAAAAAGTTATGCTTATGAGACTTGATGACATTTATGAAGCTTTACCTTATGTTAATTCTATGATTTATGTTGCTAATTATTTTCATGTGAACTTACTGAGCTTAAAAGCTTACCCCCCTTCTTTTCTTTTTATAGTGTCACCAAGCTAGCTCGGGGATCGGAGGACTTCGGAGTTTTCGATCACACTATCAATTGGAAAATTTGGTATAGTTAGATTCAACATTTTGAATATGGCATGTATAGGGACATGGTCTTTCTGTTGAGTGTCATATTGATTAGCCAAATGTGTTTGCTTATGATGGTATTGTGATTCTTTTTGTATATGGCCATGAGAGGTGGCTCATATTGATTATTTGGGTTGTAACCCTAACCATTTGTGCATGCATACAAATGTGTTATGCTTGATCTGGTTGCTTGTGGTTGATTATGTTAATGAGTGTGATGGATGGCATGTATATTTAATGTATGAAATATGATTATATGAGTATGACAATAAACGTGGCATAACAATGAATAGATATGAAATTGGTGTGGAATGCCATGTGAAAGCCTAATGTTTTAAGTACATGATATGTTGACACTACCAAGTTATAAATTGACCATGAATGTGAATGCTTAACTAACTAAAGGTGCCATGTTGCATGCCATGAAAATAGTGTAGGTGGGTGAGTGTTTAATGGTGGCAAATGGCTTGAAAAATAGCCTAGAAATTGTCCACACGGTTAGACACACGGGCATGTTTCTAAGCCGTGTGAGACACACGGTCTGCCCTATGGGCGTGTGATCTAGTCATGTGTCCCTTGCACCCTAATTAATGCAAAACAGAATGCTTAGAAGTAAACACACGGGTAGAGACACGGCCGTGTGTCTCAGCCATGTAGAGGACACGGCCTCCGGACATGGGTGTGTGCCCTGGCCGTGTAAAGTCTGCACTTAATTTTTGAAATTTAATTCGCCACACAGCCTAAGCACACGAGCGTGTGACTTGGCCATGTGACCTTATTTTTCTAATGACGTCATAGTCAAAGAGTTACATAGGCTGAGGGCACAGGCGTGTCCCCAGTCACATGGGCGTGTGTGACCACACGGCCTACCCACCCGGGCATGTGACTCTCCAAAATAGGAAAATTTTCTAAGTGTCAAAAAGGTTCCGAAAGTTCTTCGTTTAGTCCCAAACTGCTTCCGATGTATGTTTTGGGCCTCATAGGCCCTTATAATAGACAAATTGCATGTGATTGAAAAGTTTTAAATTTGGATGAAATGTTATGGCCAGGTTTGTATGAATGTTTTTGTTTAAGTCCGGTAATGCCTCGAACCCTGTCTCAACGTCGGATAAGGGTAAAAGGTGTTACAGTAGGTCACCAAAAAGCTCAACCAGTTAGGAACATCGTCAGAGTACAATCACACTATCCATCGATCCGTTTTGCTAGTTTTTGAATGTTTTAACCTATGGTTATAAATGGCATGTATAGGGTTGTATGTTAAATTGGTATGCTTTGGGTTGTGCCAAGCTTTGGTATGTTATAATATATTTTGTTACTAGTTGTGTATGATCTTTTGAAATTAGGAAAGAAATAGTTAATTGATATGTGATTGGTTCGTTAAAGTGATTAAATGATATATGTGTTTTGGCATGTAATAGGTGCTTATCTAGTTTGATCACATGGTGTATTTTGGCTCTTCTTGTGTCTAGTTGTATATATATAGTTTGATTTGGCTTGTATATGTTTAAACTTTATGGAGATGGTCATTTTAATTTTGACTATTTAAAATGGTAAGTTTTGATGGTATAACTTGAAAAGAAATGGCCTTTTGATATTCGTTATATATGTGATTGAGATATGGTATTCTAATTTAGTTCATGAAGGGTTTTGAAGTGTGAATTAAAGAGTCTATTGAGGACATATTGGTTAGTCAAAGGTTGGATGAGAATTTGGCATGTTTTAGATGCTTTGAATGTACTTTTAACCATGTGAACTAGGTTAAATATGGTGTGCATTGGTATACAAGTAATTGAGTTTGAAATGGCTTGTGTTAGGGGCACTTTTTGTTGCACACGGCCGTGTGCAACTGTGACATCCCGAATTTGGGCCTAGTCGAAATAATGATTTTGAGACCACAAATCCGAGATAGAAATAATTATTTTATGATTCTTATGAGGTCTATGATATGAATGCATGCTTGTGTGAAAGTTTCGTGAAGAAATTCTATGCATAAAATGTCTAATTTAAATTTGGGGACCAAATTGAATAAAATGAAAAACTTGCATTCTTGAAGCTTTAAGCATGAAATTGCTTTAGATTATGAATTAGAGGGTCCTAATTAGCAATTTGACAAATTTCTACAATTTTGGACAAAAATGGACATGCAAAGAAAAAAATTTGAAAGAAAAACCCCAAGGGCATTTTGGTCATTTGGTAATTAAATGAAATAAAAAGGGAAAAATCAAGTGAAAATGTTGTCCATCTTCCTCCTTAGCTACCGAAATTTGTGGAGAACCATAGCTAGGGTTTTCAAACTTTTCAAGCTTGGGGGTAAGTCCGTTCTAGCCCCGTTTTTAATGTTCTTTACATTTTTGAAATCCTCATAACATGATGTACCTGTTTCTAACGATATGTTAAGCTAGAGTTCATGTTGGAATTTTGACCCATGCATGAGAAGTTTGTGTTTTGATGTTTAATAGAAGAATATGATAGTTTGATATGTGTTCAACATCTTTTACTAGGTGATTTTGCATGAAAACACCTTAAAGTGACCATTTTGTAGAATATGTAAAATAAGTGATAAAAATCTAATTTTGATGAAAATTGGGCCGTTATGAATGCAAGGAAAATTTGGCTAGGGTTGGGTAACAAAGAAAATGCATGCATTTCATTTTACGAGCCTAGGGACTAAATTGTAAATAAGTGAAAAGTTAAGGGTACAAAGGTAATTTTACCAAAGCATGAATTATGGATTGATTTGAATAATGTGATTAATAAACAAGTTAAATTTGGCATTATAGATCAAGAAAAACGTGAGCCGAGTCTTGATCGAGGAAAGAATAAAGTATACGATGATTAGGCTCGATTACCATTATTTTGTACCGAGGTAAGTGCATATGCAAATAATGTGGTGTGTAGCATGTTTTTAATGTTTTGATATTATGTGATAAATGTTTTCTTGTTATTATGAGTTATATACTTATTAGTTGTTATGAAAGCATAAATGATAATTGGTTGTTACATACGACATCACGAGCAAGTACGATAAAGGATGCCTTGTGCAAGTGAGGAAAATCCCATTTGAATCATAGGAATAGTCTAGGATGCAAGTGACATGTCACTAGGAATTTAGAAATCCTAACTCGTTTAGTTGGTCCAGGTTCGTGATATGTATGAGGCATCCGAACTCGTTGAGTTGGTCCGAGTTCATTATGGATGCGAGCATCCAAGCTCGTTGAGTTGGTCCCAGTTCATTATGGATGCGATACATGTACTTGGGTTCCGGGTAATGTCCTGTGTGTCCTACTGGTGGCTACGTAATCCTTGAGTTGGTCGGACACCTGACAGCTTGTGTGAGCAGCCCGTGTAGCTACACCTTGACCAATAGCTTTTGTGAGCAAGCCTGTGAGTAGCTCCTTTGCGAGCGTTACATGTTATGAGGTAGCTTCGGCTATTTATGTATATGTGGCACTTATGTGCAAATTTTCTGCGTATCTAATAGTATTCTAAGTGTTCAACAGATAATGCAATGGATGTGATGAAAGTCCAGAGGAGGGCATGTTAAAGAGGTATAGTTATATGATATGCTACGATGAGTACAGGTATGTACGCTAAACCTATGAATAATGCCTTGGTAAAGAATGATTTGTGATGAGAGAGCATATGTGTACATATGATAAGTAAGTTAAAAAGTTTAAGTGATGAATAATCTTTATGTATATGTTACTATGTCCTTGCATGTTGATTGCTTTACTACCATTGCATATTATTTGCATGCGGGCTTACTAAGCTTTAATGCTTACCCCCTTTCCTTTCTATCCTTTGTAGTTCCGCCAAGCTAGCTCAAGGATCGGAAGCTGTCGGAGTGTTCGATCACACTATCAAAAGATTATTGGTTATAGTGAAATTTTTATTTTGAGTATGGCATGTATAGGGGACTTGTTTATTTTGTGACATGTGTCATGCTATTTGGCTAAATTGTGAAGGCCTATGATGTTGATGATTCATTTTGTAATGGCCATGTGATATGGCTTATATTTGATCATTGAGTTGTAATGTAATTACCCATGCATGCATGTGTTAGTGCCTTGGTGATGTGATATGTTATTGCTTGGTGAATGTATGATAAAGTATGGATTAAATGCTAAAGCATAATGGATGACTTAATGGTTTAAAATGACTATAGTCATGAATGCATAATTTTAAGTTATGCTAACAATTTTGATAATGCATGAAATTGGTGTAGAATGCTTCTAAGTGGTGTAACAAAATGAATGTGCAATAGTATGACATTATGAAGATGTGAGAGTACCATAGTGTTGAATATTTGAGTGTCTAAATATGTTATGTTGCATGCTATGAAATATGTTTGAATGTATGAATGATTGAGGGTGACAATTGGCTTGGAAAATAGCCTTTAAATTGTCCACAAGGGTAGACACACGGGCATGTGTTTAGACCGTGTGTGACACACGGTCTACCTTACGGACGTGTTGAACGGCCGTGTGTCCCTTGCACCCTAATTTTCCTAGTCAGTATGCTCAATAGTAAACACACGGGCTAAGACACGAGCGTGTGTCTTGGTCGTGTGAGGGACACGGCCTACCCATATGGGCGTGTACTCTGGTTGTGTGAAGTCTGCACCTTTTTTATGAAAAATTTATTTAATTTTAATTGACCACACGGTCTAGCCACACTATCGTACGATATGGCCGTGTGACCCTAAATTGATGCTGACGTCATAGTCAGAGAGTTACACAGCTGGAGGACACAGGCGTGTCTAGGGCACACAGGTGTGTCCCCTGTCTTACATGGGAGTGTAGCTCTATATTAGGGAAAATTTTCCAAACTTTTCTAAAGTCTTTGATTTAGTCTCAAATCCCTTTCGATGGTTGTTTTGGGCCTCGCAGGCCCATATCGGGGACAAATCGTGTATGTATGAATGAAGTTGTTTTAAAGAAAAATTTTATAGCCCAATTTTTGCTTAAATGACTGTGTATTGTTCGGTAATGCCTCGTATCCTATCTCGGCCTCAGGTACAGGTAAGGGGTGTTACATTTAGTGATATCAAAGCTATGGTTTAGTCGATCCTCAGACTAACCTAGCATATTTGAGTCTAGCTATACATGTCATACGTATATATATAATGATAGTGTGACGACTCCTAACAATATTAAAATTTGTTTTCATATAGCAAATGGATCTCGACAGAGCAGCGGCAGATGATGTAGAAAGTAACGTGCCTGCTTCAGCTGAAGGAGCAGTGCCATCTAAGAGTAGGCCCAAAACTGTTAGTAGAGGAGAAGGAGGCAGAGAGGCCTTTCTCCACATGATGAATGCATGGTATACAGAGTTTGTTCGAACGAACCCAAATTCTCAACCTCCCACACCTCTCCCAAATCCTCAACCCACACTTATGATACCTCCACGTATGGATTTCATGAGATTTGCTAAAACACCTGTTGATAAAATTCAGAAACAAGGTGCTAAGGAATTTAGGATAAATGCCAATAATGACCCTGAGAAAGCAGAGTTCTGGTTAGAGAACTCGATACGAGTATTTGATGAACTATCCTGTACACCCGACGAGTGCCTAAAATGTGCCATATCTTTGTTGAGAGATGCGGCATATCACTGGTGGAGAACGCTGATATCTGTGGTACCACCGGAGAGGATTACTTAGGAATTCTTTCAAGAGGAATTCCGTAAGAAATACATTAGCAAATGGTTCATCGATCAGAAGCGTAAGGAATTTCTGGATTTGAAACAGGGTCATATAACAGTTAGTGAATATGAGACAGAATTTGTCAGACTCAGTAAGTACGCTTAGGAGTGTGTATCCTCTGAAGCTAAGATGTATAGAAGATTTAAGGATGGACTTAATGAGGATATCAAGACTTTAGTGGGTATTCTTTAGTTGAAAGAATTTTTGGTACTCGTTGAACAAGCTTGTAAAGCTGAGGAGTTGATCAAAGAAAAGAGGAAAGCTGAATCTGAGGTAAGAGATACAAGAAAGAGATATATGAGTAAGTCATTGTCATCTCAGTCTAAGAAATCTAGAGAGGTGTACTCTCGTTCACATGTGTCAGCTGGACATTCATACAGAAACAGTAGAAAGCAGAATCCGGGTTTTAGATCTCAGGCTACATTCGTGATAAGTGTGGGTAAAGCTAAACCTTCCAAGCCCAAGTGCCAACAATGTGGTAGATGTCATTTTGGCACTTGTAGGTTGAGTGAAGGATCTTATTTCAAGTGTGGTTCTCAAGACCACTATATTAAATACTGCCCCGAGATGGTAAAGAAAGAAAGATCTCAGAACTCGAGGCCGAGTGGCACAGTTTCTAGGGGAAGACCCTCGAGAAATGCTAGAAATGGGTCTGGTACTAAGAATGTGACACAAGATACAATAGTGAGATCTGAAGCTGGGGCTTCGACTAGAGCCTATGCCATACACGCACATGAAGATGCAACTTCTCCTGATGTGATCACTGGTAATTTTTCTCTCTATGATAATAATGTTATTGCTTTGATAGAACCTAGCTTTACTCATTCGTATGTGTGTATGAAATTGGCATCTAGTATGAATATACCTGTTGAGTCTACCGAATTTATGATTAAAGTGTCAAATCTGTTAGGAAAGCATGTGATAGTTGATAAAGTATGTAAGAGATGCCCTTTGATGATTAGAGGTCATTGTTTTCTGACTGACTTAATGTTGTTACCGTTTGATGAATTTGATGTCATACTGGGTATGGATTGGCTGACACTACATGATGCTATAGTGAATTGTAGACAGAAAGTTATTGAATTGAAATGTGAAAATGGTGAGGTTCTTCAGGTTGAATCAGATGACGCGGATAAGTCGCTAAATGAAATTTCTTCGATTACTGCTCAAAAATGTATAAGAAAAGGGTATGAAGCTTATTTCACATACATATTGAACACAAAGGAATCCGATTTGAAAATCAAAATAGTGTCAGTTGTATATGAGTATGTGGAAGTATTCCCGTAGGAATTTCCAGGTTTGCCTCCAATTAGAGAAGTTGAATTCGGTATTGGGTTAATGCCAGGGACAGTACCTATTTCTATTGCTCCGTATAGGATGGCCCCGATTGAGCTGAAAGAATTAAAGTTACAGTTGCCAGAGTTGACTGACAAAGGTTTTGCGAGACCAAGCTTTTCACCGTGGAGTGCTGCCGTACTATTCGTGAAAAAGAAGAACGGTTTTATGAGATTATGCATTGACTACAGGCAGCTCAATAAGGTGACAATCAAAAATAAGTATCCTCTTCCAAGGATTGATAACTTGTTTGACTAGCTGAAAGGAGCGATACGGTTCTCTAAGATAGACTTGAGGTCTGAATATTACCAGTTACGAGTTAAAGAGTCTGATATGCTTAAAACTGCCTTTTAGAACGAGGTATGGCCACTATGAGTTTCTTGTTATGCCATTTGGATTAACGAATGCTCCTGTTGTATTTATGGATTTAATAAACCAAATTTTTCAGCCATATTTGGATAAGTTTGTTGTGGTGTTTATCGATGTTATTCCGATTTATTCTAAAGATGAGGTAAAGCATGCCGAACACTTGAGAACTGTTTTGTAGACTTTGAGGGATAAACAATTATATGCCAAGTTTAGTAAAAATGAATTTTGGCTTCAAGAAGTTGGATTTTTGTGCCACATTGTTTTAAGATATGGTATTCGAGTTGATCCCAGTAAGATTTATGTTATTGTTAAGTGGAAGCCGCTAAGGAATGTAAATTAAGCTAGAAGCTTTTTGGGTTTGGCTCGACACTACAGGCGATTTGTGAAAGGATTTTCGATGATTTCCACTCCAATGATGAGGTTGTTACAAAAGGATGTTAAGTTCGAATGGACAGAGAAGTGCCAACAGAGTTTTGAGAAACTGAAAGCATTATTAACCGAGGCACTAGTGTTAGTACAACCGGAATCAGGGAAAGAGTTTGTGATTTACAGTGATGCGTCCTTGAATGGACTAGGTTGCGTGCTTATGCAATGAGGCAAGGTAGTAGCTTATGCTTCGAGGCAACTGAAGCCCCATGAAAAAAACTATCCTATGCATGATCTAGAATTAGCTGCCATTGTATTTGCTTTGAATATTTGGTGACATTACCTATTCAGAGAGAAATGCCATGTCTATACAGACCATAAAAGTCTTAAGTATCTGATGACCCAAAAGGACCTAAATTTGAGGCATTGAAGATGGCTTGAATTGTTAAAAGACTATGAGCTTGTGATTGATTATCACCCCGGTAAGACAAATGTAGTTGCCGATGCCTTGAGCAGAAAGTTTTTATTTTCTTTGAGAGCTATGAATGAACAACTAACCCTATCTCATGATGGGGCCCCTCTTCTATATATGTACAAATAGAGAGATTTGATTCATTTCGAATTAAAGAATTCAGAATGTCAGAATGAAAGGGTTCGCTTTGACCGTTAAGAGCAGGCAACCCGTTCCCTGTGTCTTTGTTTCTATTGCATTTTATCTCATCGTATCACATTCTGTTCTGCGATATTTGAGAATCACCGTCAATACCTTGGTGTAGGTGTCCGGGATAATCCTTTGTTCCATAGTCCCGGGGCTATTTACAACCAACCAATTAAGAATTCTCAGATGTACTAGTACTAGCAAATGCCTCAAAGATGCAGTCATCGATTCTCCCGAGAGGCCACAATTACCGCGAACAAACACATTAATTTAATGACAAGGAGCGCATTTTTTCTATGCTACTAATACTTGTACTTGCTCTACTATTCTGCCCGTGCAATTCTAGCAGAGTTAAGAGCTAGACCGACTTTTCTTCAACAGATTTGTGATGCTCAGGAAGCTGATAAAGAGTTACAAGCTAAGAAAGCTCAGTGTGAGTCAAGTAGTGAATCAGATTTTCAGAGAGATTCTGATGGTTGTCTGAGGTTTCGTGGAAGGATTTGTGTCCCAAAGAATGATGAGTTGATTCAAAATATTTTGCATGAGGCTCATAACGGAGGTACGTCATTTCACCCAGGTAGCACAAAAACATACAATGATTTAAAGAAAATATATTAGTAGAATGGCATGAAAAGAGATATACCCGAGCTTGTGTCGAGGTGCTTGATTTGTCAGCAAGTAAAAGCTGAACACCAGGTACCTTCAGGTTTACTCCAGCCTATTTTAGTTCTAGAATGAAAAAGGGACCGAATTACTATGGACTTTGTGACAAGCTTGCCGTTGACACTGAGAAAGAAAGATGTCGTATGGGTTGTGGTTGACAAATTGACTGAATCGGCTCATTTTATACCGGTACGTGTTGATTATTCATTTGATAAGTTAGCTAAATTGTATATTTCTGAGATTGTGAGACTTCATGGAGTACCTTTATTGATTATTTCAGATAGAGATCCGAGGTTCACTTCGCGGTTTTGGAAGAAGTTACAAGAAGCTTTGGGTACAAAACTAAATTTTAGTATCGCGTTTCATCCACGGACTGATGGACAATCCAAGAGAGTAATTCAGACACTTGAAAATATGCTCAGACGTTGTGTTCTTGAATTCCAAGGTAGTTGGGAAAGGTACTTACCTTTGGTTGAATTTGCCTACAACAATAATTATCAGTCGAGCTTGAAGATGGTGCCTTATGAGGCATTGTATGGACATAAATGTCATACACCATTGTATTGGACTAAACTTAAGGAGAATAAGATTTATGGAATCGATTTAGTTAAGGAAACCAAAGAAAAGGTGAAAGTAATTTGTAATTGCTTGAAAGCGACCTTGGATAGACAAAATTCGTATACGGATTTAAAAAGGAAAGAGATTGAGTATCAAGTTGGTGATAAGGTATTCTTGAAAGTATCTCCATGGAAAAAGGTTTTGAGATTCGAAAGAAAAAGCAAGTTGAGTCCTCGTTTTATAGGACCGTATGAGATTACCGAAAAGATAGGGTCTGTTGCACATCGATTGGCCTTGTCGACTGAGTTAGAAATATTCATGATGTGTTTCATGTATCCATGTTGCGCCGATTTAGATCTGATCCTTCTCATGTGATTGTACCGACAGAGGTTGAAATCAGACCGGATATGACCTATGGTAAGGAACCAGTTAAGATCTTGGCTCGGGAAGTCAAGCAATTGAGAAACAAAAGTGTTGCTCTTATGAAAGTTTTATGGCAAAGACATGGGGTTGAAGAGGCTATATGGGAGACCGAGAAGGCTATGAGGAAACAATACCCAAACATTTTTACCGGTAAGATTTTCGGGGACAAAAATCCCTAAATGAGGGAGAGTTGTGACATCCCGAATTAGGGCCTAGTCGGAATAGTGGTTTTGAGACCAAAAATTTGAGATAGAAATAATTATTTTATTATTCGTATGAGGTCTATGATATGAATGCATGCTTGTGTGAAAGTTTAGTGAAGAAATTCTATGTATAAAATGTCTAATTTAATTTTAGGGATCAAATTAAATAAAATGCAAAACTTGCATTCTAGAAGCCTTAAGCATGAAATTGCTTTAGATTATGAATTAAAGGGTCTTAATTAGAAATTTGACCAATTTTTACAATTTTGGACAAAAATGGACATGCATAGAAAAAAATTTGAAAGAAAAACCCTAAAGGCATTTTGGTCATTTGGTAATTAAATGAAATAAAAAGGGAAAATCAAGTGAAAATGTTGTCCATCTTCCTCCTTAGCTGCCAAAATTTGTGCAGAACCATAGCTAGGGTTTTCAAACTTTTTAAGCTTGGGGGTAAGTCCGTTCTAGCCCTATTTTTAATGTTCTTTACATTTTTGAAATCCTCGTAACATGATGTACCCATTTCTAACCATATTTTAAGCTAGGGTTCATGTTGGAATTTTGACCCATGCATGAGAAGTTTGTGTTTTGATGTTTAATGGAAGAATATCATAGTTTGATATGTGTTCAACATCTTTTAATAGGTGATTTTGCATGAAAACACCTTAAATGGACCATTTTGTAAAAGATGTAAAATAAGTGATAAAAATATGATTTTGATGAATATATGGGTTGTTATGAGTACAAGGAAAATTCGGCTAAGCTTGGGTAACAAAGAAAATGCATGCATTTCATTTTACGAGCCTAGGGACTAAATCGTAAATAAGTGAAAAGTTAGGGGTAAAAAGGTAATTTTACCAAAGTATGAATTATGGATTGATTTGAATAATGTGATTAATAAACAAGTTAAATTTGGCATTATAGATCAAGAAAAACGTGAACAGGGATCTTGATCGAGGAAAAAATAAAGTATACGACGATTAGGCTCAATTACCATCATTTTGTATCGAGGTAAGTGCATATGCAAATAATGTGGTGTGTAGCATGTTTTTAATGTTTTGATATCATGTGATAAATGTTTTCTTGTTATTATGAGTTATATACTTATTGGTTGTTATGAAAGCATAAATGATAATTGGCTGTTACATACGACATCACGAGCAAGTACGATAAAGGATGCCTTGTGCAAGTGAGGGAAATCCCATTTGAACCTTAGGAATAGTCTAGGATGCAAGTGACATGTCACTAGGAATTTAGAAATCCAAACTCGTTTAGTTAGTTCGGGTTCGTGATATGTATAAGGCATCCAAGCTTGTTGAGTTGGTCTGAGTTCATTATGGATGCGAGCATCCGAGCTCGTTGAGTTGGTTTGAGTTCATTATGGATTCGATACATGTACTTGGGTTCCAGGTAATGATCCTGTGTCTCCTACCGGTGGCTAGGTAATCCTTGAGTTGGCCGAATACCTGACAGCTTGTGTGAGCAGCCCATGTAGCTACACCTTGACCAATAGCTTTTGTGAGCAAGCCCGTGAGTAGCTCCTTTGCGAGCGTTACATGTTATGAGGTAGCTTCGGCTACTTATGTATATGTGGCACTTATGTGCAAATTTTTCGCGTATCCAATAGTATCCCGAGTGTTTAACAGGTAATGGAATGGATGTGATGAAAGTCCCAAGGAGGGCATGTTAAAGAGGAATGGTTATATGATATACTACGATGAGTACAGATATGTACGCTAAACCTATGAATAATGCTTTGGTAAAGAATGATTTGTGATGAGAGTGTGACAGCCTTAAAACGACCCTAGTCGGAATGTGGTTTTGGGACCACAAAATCGAGGCATAAAAATAATTTGATATTTATTTTGATGCCTATAATATGTGTTAACTCATGTGTGACATTTTTGATGCTTTAATTTAGAGTTATAAATGTGAATTTCACTAGAAAGGACCTAGTAGTAAACTTTAAAAGAATGAGGGGGGAAATGTGTGATGACTAGTTGATCATGCATGCAAAAATGAGGGGTTTGCATGTCAATTTCCCCTTTTATTAGCTAATGGCCGCCATGACAAAGGAGGATGGGCAAAACATGTCATAGACATGTTTTGTTGGTGCATCATGGGTGAAAAAAATATAGATTGAGTATGGGTAATAAAGAATGAAAAAAAAGAGAAAAAATGGTCTCATGCATGCCCATTGCCGTGAGTTGTGGAGAAAGAAAGAAGAAATTTTGTTCATCATTTTCATTTCCTTTGGGCTGAAAATTCTAAGGAAGAAGGAAGGAATTCTTGTTTCATGTTGGTTTGGAAGAGGTTTAGGAGGAGGTTTGGCCATACTTGTACCTAGATTAAGGTAAGTTTGATGTTTTGCCATAAGATTCATGTATATTTTAGTAGTTAGCTTGAGTTCTAACTAGCCATGGTTCAAATCCTTACTATGTCATGGAGATGATATTCGGCTAAGGTGAGGTTGTGTTGATATCATTTGCATGCTAAAAGTGAAGCTTTGTAATGGTGCATGTGATGGTGGATTGATGATTATTGAATATTCTTTTTAGCACTTTTGAGTGAGAGTTTGATAGATACCATGAGGTTAAACTTCATGACATTGTAAGCTTGTAAGTTGGATGATGAAGTTCATGCTTTGTGAAGGTAAATGGGGTAGAAGGAGCATTCACCATAATGAAAATATATGAGGTAGTCATAGTCATCCTTATGATTCGCCCTTGCACCTATATGTATATATGTTTGCACATGATGTATTGGCATGACATATATACTATTTCAAGGTATATATTTGCTTGTGATGATGTTTCGGTTATGAAGTACATGAGAGATGTGTATTGAGCTACAATATGTAATGCGTTAGTTAGTAAAATGTATGTTGTTTTGTGTGGTATTAAGTGTATAATTGGCCTCAACATGGACATGCATATTCGCCACATGAAGGGGGGTTGGTGTGCATGCATTCGGTTAGAGGCAAGCATATTGATGCCTATTCTTGGCTTGGAAAATTCGCTAAGGAGAGTACTAACTAATGTGTTGAATTCGATTCGTGATTTCGCATACATGTGACTCTAATGTCTAATGTATATAAGGGCTAAGTACCTTGAGCTTCACTTTGATGTTTGAATGAATTGTATTGAATTGTTTGTTGTGATTAAAAATTGTGCATGACCATTGTGTATTTGAGCTAAAAGATGGCCATATGACCATTTAAACTCCTTGTCATATTCGCCATAAGCTATCATAATGAGATTTTAATAAGTTAAATTTGTGTGAATTAGCTCAAGAGCTTAGAGGACCACAGTTGGATAAGGGAAAGGAAAAAGTGATCGAATAGCCGTTTAAATCGCTCGACAACATCCAAGGTAAGTCTTGAGTAATGACCCTACTTGAATTATATTGAAATCATGCTCCTTGTGTGTGGCTATTGAGCCGAAATTGTAAAGGTTTGATAAATATTTTGTGTTTGAGCCTTAGTAACGAAAATGAAATATGAATGTGTCGTGATTATTGATATATGTGTACATGAGCATTTGAATGATACCCGGCTAAGTCTCAAGGCATTTATGCTAGTGATTATATCCGGCTAAGACCAAGGCATTCGTATGAAGTTGTTATATCCGGCTAAGACCAAGGCAATTGTTCAAGTTACCAACCGGGTTAAGACTCAAGGCAATTGTGCTTGTGGTTATATCCGGTTGAATCAAGGTACGTGACTCGAAATGAGCAATCTTGCTGTAAAATTTCAGTTTATACACTTGTGAAAATTCCAGCAATGAGGTATGTTCAGATGTGCTTGAATTAGTTGAGCCCTTACAAGTAAGTACTCGCCGCTTGATAAACGAGCTACCGCCTTTGGCTAAGTTGTTCTTTGTGTATAAACATAAGGGTCGGTAATGTGAAGTAAGTATGATTATGAGAATGTGTATTAATAAAGTGATTCATTTAGTTATGTAAATGTAATACTTTAGTCAAAGCTGATTTCATTATTTGAGACTTACTAAGCATTAAAATGCTTACCTCGTTGCTTTGGCTCTCTGTTTTATAGATTTTGCTCGTTAGCTATCGGATTCGGGATCATCGAAGTCGAAGTCATCCACACTATCAAAGCCCCCATTTTGGTACAATTTTGGTTGAACTTTGAAATGTCATGTATAGGACTACCCTTTTGTTGTAGGTCATGTACCTTTCGGTTTTGTGTAAACTTGGATAGCCATGCGAAAATGGCTTATATACGTTTTTAGCATAGTACTATAATCGTTTGTATGTTGATCATTATGAGGTATGGAATTGTTTTGAAACGATTAGCCATTGGAATGGTTAATCATGATCACACTTTGTGCTATGTATGCAAAAAGGGCCAATTGAATCATGGAAATCATGAAATAGGTAAAGCCTACCTTAAAGGCAGATGCTGACAGCAGCAGTGATGTGGATGTGAAAAATCACTAAAAATAGTAGGAATGGTATTAAATAGCGAATAAATTATGTAAATGAACCTTGATGAATCTACTTTCATATGGAAGAAACGAAAAGGTCATATGAGTTATATGTTAAGAGATATTAAAGTTCTCGGGAAACAGGGCTAGAACGGTTTCTAGATCCCCTGTTCCGACTTTGGAAATTCATTGTAAATAAACCAGAGATAATTAGGAGTCATGCCATATATGTATAGATTCCTCTCTGAGTGTAGTTTCTATAGAAACTAACGGCATCAGTATTGAAGCCCTTTACAGGGAGATATCCGATTCATAATCCGTGAGGGTCAGTGTAGTTGAACCCTGGATTAGGGGAGACTTTAACTAATAAACTGTACTAATTGGCCTGACCAAAAATTCTAGAAAAAAATATGTTGATGGACTTATGAATCTAGTTTCAGGTAAAATTTACGAAACTGGTTTTCGAGCTTTAAAACTCAAGATATGATTTTTAAGGCGACAGTGATGCAGTAACCAGCTAGTCTGGAAAAAAAAAATTTTTTAGGACTGTGAAAACAATTAAGTTAAGTCTGTGTGCACCTTGTGTTCGACTCCGGTAACGGACTCGGGTATGGGGTGTTACAATTTTATTGGTATCAGAGCTACGGTTTAGTCGATTCTAGGACTACCGTAATACGTTTGGGTCTAGCTATACATGCCATTATGTGATTAATTGATAGTGTGGTGATTTCTGACATTTGAATTTGTGTTTATTTATAGTAATGGATCCCGATCCCAACCGAGCGATAGCTGATGATGTGGAGAGTGTGGCGCTGCTCCCAAGACAAGGGACAGCACGGTGGACTCTCGACTTGTTGCTAGCAATCCGAATGATGAGGCTAGGCAAGCTTTCTATAGCGTGATGAATGATTGGTTCAACCAATACATCCAAACTAACACTACTGTTCCACAACCTCCATTCCCGACTAATACGACCCCAAGACCTACAATGCCTCCAGAATCGACCAAATAAGGTCCAATAAGCCCCAGCTGATGTAATCCAAAACATAGGGCTACTAAATTTAAAGCTACGGATAGCGACGATGCCGAGCAAGCTGAATTTTGGTTGGACAACACTATCCGGTATTCGATGAGCTATCTTGTACACCGATGAATGCCTAAAGTGTACTATCTCCTTGCTACGTGATTCTCGCTTACTATTGGTGGAGTACTCGACTTCACAGCCCCGAGAGCAAGTAACTTGGGAGTTTTTCCAAACCGAGTTTCGGAAAAAGTATATCACCGAGATTTATGGATCAAAACGAAAGGAATTTCTTGAACTTAAACAAGGTTCCATGTCGGTTCTCGACTATGAACGAAAATTTGTGAGGCTTAGCCAGACGCTGGAATGCATTTCTTCGAAGTCGTGATGTAAACGCTCAAGATGGACCTGAATGATGATATAAAGTCAGTATGTTGGCATTTTGGAAATCCAAGAGTTTGTGGCTCTTGTCGAGCGAGCGGCAAAGCCGAGGAGCTCAAGATGGAGAAAAGAAAAGTGAAGTGGGAGTAAGGGAGTTTCAGAAGAGGTCTTCGGGAAGCCCTTCCCACGTCATTAAAGAAATTCGAGATGGCTTAGGCGGTCTAGAGACACTTCGGGCTTTTCTAGACGAGATCGCGATCGACCCCCTGTGACCACACGAGTCACTTCGATCGGCAGTGGTGGAAATGATCGTCGAGAGAGAGCGGAGTGCCAGTATTGTGGCAAATGGCATTCCGGAAGTTGTAGATTCCGTGACCGCTCCTGTTACAAGTGCGGAGCAGTTGACCACTTCATTAAAGATTGCCCAAGGTTGTCCGAATGTAATGTAGATCGAGTGGGAAACCGGCGCTACCATCGCCGAGGTAGACCATCTAGAAATACGGCAATGCTAGTGGTGGTCGAGAGGATCTAGAGATGCTACGACCGGATCCGAGGCTCGCGCCTCTGCTAGGGCTTATGCTATACGCCAAGACGCGAGGATGCTTCCTCGCCAGATGTTATTACGGCTACTTTCACTCTCTTTGATACTAATGTGATTGCTTTGATTGACCCCGGTTCTACTCATTCTTATATATGCGAAACGTTAGCATCCAAAGAAGACTTTACCTATTGAGTCTCATCGAGTTCGTAATTCGGTGTCAAATCCTTGGGTCGTTACGCGCTTGTCGACAAAGTGTGTAAGAAATGTCCCTAATAATTGAGGTTCTGCTTTCCGGCAGACTTGATGCTTTTGCCGCTCGATGAATTTGATGTTATTCTTGGGTTAGATTGGTTGACCGTGCATGATGCGGTTGTGAATTGCAAAAGCAAGACTATTGATTTGAGGTGCGAAATAACGAGATGATCCGAGTTGAATCTACGGACTTGAAGGGTTGCCACCGTAATATTATCAATGTTGGCCCGTATATGTAAGAAAGGGTGCGAAGCATACCTTGCGTATGTACTTGATGATAAGGAGTTAGAAATAAAACCGAATCTGCGCTTGGTTTGTGAATACCGGATGTTTTTCCCAAGAATTACCGGGTTTGCCACCGCTCGGAGATAGAGTTTGGTATTGAGCTTGTACCGGACCACACCGATTTCGATAGCTCCGTATCGTATGGCACCAACTAATTAAAGGAGTTGAAAGCTCGGTTGCAAGAGTTAGTGGATAGAGGTTTTGCTCGCCTTGAGTTTTTCACCTTGGGGTGCACCAGTGTTGTTTGTGAAAAGAAGGACGGAACCATGAGGTTGTGCATCGACTATCGCCGCCTTAATAAAGTGACAATAAAGAACAAATATCCGCTATCACAGACGATGATTTGTTCGATCAACTCAAGGAGCCTCGGTGTTCTCAAAATAGATTTGAGATCGGTCTATTATCGATTCATGAATCCGAGATTCGGATATACCCAAAACTACCTTCGAATGAGATATGGTCACTACGAGTTCTTAGTGATGCCGTTTGGGCTCACTAATGCCCTTCTGGTATTTATGGATTTGATGAATCGATCTTCGAACCGTATTTGGATCAGTTCAGTAGTTGTGTTCATTGACGACATCTTGGTCTATTCAAGAGATGAGACCGAACATGCGAGCACCGAGATTAGTGTTGCAAATTTTACGGATAAGCGGTTATACACTAAGTTCAGCAAGTGTGAGTTCGTTAACAGAGGTTAGCTTCTTGGGTCATGTGGTATCTCGCATCGTATTCGAGTCGACCGAGTAAAATTTCAGCCATACTTAACCGGAAGCCTTCGAGAAATATTACCGAGGTTCGAGCTTTTTGGGACTTGCCGACATTACCGACGGTTTGTAAAAGGATTCTCGATGATAGCCACACCCATGACGAAAACCGCTTGAAAAGATGTCAAGTTTGAATGGACGGAAAAGTGTCGAAAAAGTTTCGATCAATTGAAAACTCATTTGACTAAGCTCCAAGATTAGTGCACTGAATCGGCAAAGAGTTTGTCATCTATAGTGACGCCTCCCTACTTGGGTTAGGTTGCGTATTGATGCAAGAAGGTCGAGTTGTGACCTATGCGCCAAGACAATTAAAGCCACATGAGAAAAATTATCCGACCCATGATCTCGAATTGGTCGCCATCGATTCGCTTTAAAGATATGGCGACATTACTTATTTGGTGAGAAGTGCCATGTGTATTCGGATCACAAAAGTCTCAAATATTTGATGACTCAAAGAGACTTAAATCTGCGACAAAGACGTTGGCTCGAGTTGTTAAAAGATTATGAGCTTGTTATTGATTATCACCCGAGAAAGGCTAATGTGGTTGCGACGCCTTAAGCCGAAATCATCGCTTGTTTTACGACGATGAATGTACACTTGTCCATTCTCGCCCGACAATGTGTTAGTAGCCAATTAAAGGCCAAACCATTATTGACTCATCAAATTCGTGAAGCTCGTAAAGTTGACGATGAGTTGGTTGCAAAACGGGCTGAGTGTGTTCCGAACAAGGAATCGGAGTTTCAAATTGATGATGACGATTGTTTGAGGTTCAGAAGTCGTCTGTGTGTTCCAAAGAACTCGGAACTTATTTCGATAATTCTGAACGAAGCCCATTGTAGCCGAATGGCAATCCACCCGGGGAGTACGAAAATGTACAACGATTTGAAATGTCGGTTTTGGTGGCATGGTATGAAACGAGACATCTCCGACTTTGTTTCGAGATGTTTAATATGTCAACAAGTGAAAGCGGAACATCAAGTGCCTTCAGGGTTACTTCAGCCGATCACGATACCCGAGTGGAAATAAGATCGAGTCACAATGGACTTTGTGTCCGGACTGCCATTGTCAGCAAGCAAGAAGGATGCGATTTGGGTTGTTGTTGATAGACCGACTAAGTCGGCTCACTTTATCCCCGCGGCGCACGGATTTTCATTGGATAAACTAGCTGAATTGTACGCTTTCTCGATTGTGAGATTACACGGGTACCGATTTACATTGTCGGATAGAGATCCGAGGTTCACCTCGCGATTTTGGAAGAAATTGCAAGAAGCTTTGGGTACCAAGTTGCATTTCAAAGACCGCTTTCACCCCCAAACCGATGGTCAATCTGAGCGGATAATTCGGATACTTGAGGATATGTTGAGATGTTGCATCCTCGAGTTCGGTGGCTCATGGGAACGGTATTTACCTTTGATTGAATTCGCTACAACAATAGTTTCCAATCAAGTATTAAGATGGCGCCTTACGAGGCCTTGTACGGGCGTAAATGCCGTACACCATTGTTTTGGACCGAGCTCGGTGAAAGCAAAATTTTCGAGTGGATTTGATTAAAGATGCTGAATGTAAAGTAAAAGTAATCCGTGAAAATCAAGATAGCCTCCGATCGTCGAAAGTCGTGACGCGGATCTCAAACGAAAAGACATTGAGTATCGTGGGAGATAAAGTGTTTCTTAAAGTTTCGCCTTGGAAAAAGATACTCGATTTGGGCGCAAGGGCAAATTGAGTCCGAGGTTCATCGGGCCATATGAGATATCCGAACGAGTCGGTCCATTATGTGTCGCTTGATTTTGCCCCGAACTTGAAAAGATTCACGACGCCTTTCATGTTTCGATGCTTCGACGCTATAGATCTGATCCGTCGCACGTAATTAGTCCATCAGAGGTTGAAATTCAAGCCGATATGAGTTATAAAGAAGAACCGATTCGTATCCTAGCTCGTGAAGTGAAGGAGTTGCGAAACAAAAGGGTTCCGTTAGTAAAAGTGTTATGGCTCAAACACGGATGGAAGAAGCTACTTGGGAACCCGAGAACTCTATGAAAGAGCGTTACCCAAACGTATTTACGGTAAGATTTTCGGGACGAAAATTTCTTAAGTGGGGAGAGTTGTGACACCTTAAAACGACCCTAGTCGGAATGTGGTTTCGGGACCACAAAACCGAGGCATAAAAATAATTTGATATTTATTTTGATGCCTATAATATGTGTTAACTCATGTGTGACATTTTGATGCTTTAATTTAGAGTTATAAATGTGAATTTCACTAGAAAGGACCTAGTAGTAAACTTTAAAAGAATGAGGGGAAATGTGTGATGACTAGTTGATCATGCATGCAAAATGAGGGTTTGCATGTCAATTTCCCTTTTATTAGCTAATGGCCGCCATGACAAAGGAGGATGGGCAAAACATGCCATAGACATGTTTTGTTGGTGCATCATGGGTGAAAAAAATATAGATTAATGAGTATGGGTAATAAAGAATGAAAAAAAAGAGAAAAAATGGTCTCATGCATGCCCATTGCCGTGAGTTGTGGAGAAAGAAAGAAGAAATTTTGTTCATCATTTTTCATTTCCTTTGGGCTGAAAATTCTAAGGAAGAAGGAAGGAATTCTTGTTTCATGTTGGTTTGGAAGAGGTTTAGGAGGAGGTTTGGCCATACTTGTACCTAGATTAAGGTAAGTTTGATGTTTTGCCATGAGATTCATGTATATTTTAGTAGTTAGCTTGAGTTCTAACTAGCCATGGTTCAAATCCTTACTATGTCATGGAGATGATATTCGCTAAGGTGAGGTTGTGTTGATATCATTTGCATGCTAAAAGTGAAGCTTTGTAATGGTGCATGTAATGGTGGATTGATGATTATTGAATATTCTTTTAGCACTTTTGAGTGAGAGTTTGATAGATACCATGAGGTTAAACTTCATGACATTGTAAGCTTGTAAGTTGGATGATGAAGTTCATGCTTTGTGAAGGTAAATGGGGTAGAAGGAGCATTCGCCATAATGAAAATATATGAGGTAGTCATAGTCATCCTTATGATTCGCCCTTGCACCTATATGTATATATGTTTGCACATGATGTATTGGCATGACATATATACTATTTCAAGGTATATATTTGCTTGTGATGATGTTTCGTTATGAAGTACATGAGAGATGTGTATTGAGCTACAATATGTAATGCGTTAGTTAGTAAAATGTATGCTGTTTTTGTGTGGTATTATGTATAATTGGCCTCAACATGGACATGCATATTCGCCACATGAAGGGGGGTTGGTGTGCATGCATTCGGTTAGAGGCAAGCATATTGATGCCTATTCTTGGCTTGGAAAATTCGCTAAGGAGAGTACTAACTAATGTGTTGAATTCGATTCGTGATTTCGCACACATGTGACTCTAATGTCTAATGTATATAAGGGCTAAGTACCTTGAGCTTCACTTTGATGTTTGAATGAATTGTATTGAATTGTTTGTTGTGATTAAAAATTGTGCATGACCATTGTGTATTTGAGCTAAAGGATGGCCATATGACCATTTAAACTCCTTGTCATATTCGCCATAAGCTATCATAATGAGATTTTAATAAGTTAAATTTGTGTGAATTAGCTCAAGAGCTTAGAGGACCACAGTTGGATAAGGAAAGGAAAAGTGATCGAATAGTCATTTAAATCGCCGACAACATCCAAGGTAAGTCTTTGAGTAATGACCCTACTTGAATTATATTGAAATCATGCTCCTTGTGTGTGGCTATTGAGCCGAAATTGTAAAGGTTTGATAAATATTTTGTGTTTGAGCCTTAGTAACGAAAATGAAATATGAATGTGTCGTGATTATTGATATATGTGTACATGAGCATTTGAATGATACCCGGCTAAGTCTCAAGGCATTTATGCTAGTGATTATATCCGGCTAAGACCAAGGCATTCGTATGAAGTTGTTATATCCGGGCTAAGACCAAGTCAATTGTGCAAGTTACCAAATCCGGTTAAGACCAAGGCAATTGTGCTTGTGGTTATATCCGGTTGAATCTCAAGGTACGTGACTCGAAATGAGCAATCTTGCTGTAAAAATTTCAGTTTATACACTTGTGAAAATTCCAGCAATGAGGTATGTTCAGTATGTGCTTGAATTAGTTGAGCCCTTACAAGTAAGTACTCGCTCAGTTGATAAACGAGCTACCGCCTTTGGCTAAGTTGTTCTTTTGTGTATAAACATAAGGGTCGGTAATGTGAAGTAAGTATGATTATGAGAATGTGTATTAATAAAGTGATTCATTTAGTTATGTAAATGTAATACTTTAGTCAAAGCTGATTTCATTATTTGAAACTTACTAAGCATTAAAATGCTTACCCCGCTGCTTTGGCTCTCTGCTTTATAGATTTTGCTCGTTAGCTATCGGATTCGGGATCATCGAAGTCAAAGTCATCCACACTATCAAAGCCCCATTTTGGTACAATTTTGGTTGAACTTTGAAATGGCATGTATAGGACTACCCTTTTGTTGTAGGTCATGTACCTTTCGGTTTTGTGTAAACTTGGATAGCCATGCGAAAATGGCTTATATAATGCTTTTAGCATAGTACTATAATCGTTTGTATGTTGATCATTATGAGGTATGGAATTGTTTTGAAACGATTAGCCATTGGAATGGTTAATCATGATCACACTTTGTGCTATGTATGCAAAAAGGGCCAATTGAATCATGGAAATCATGAAATAGGTAAAGCCTACCTTAAAGGCAGATGCTGACAGCAGCAGTGATGTGGATGTGAAAAATCACTAAAAATAGTAGGAATGGTATTAAATAGAGAATAAATTATGTAAATGAACCTTGATGAATCTACTTTCATATGGAAGAAACGAAACGGTCATATGAGTTATATGTTAAGAGATATTAAAGTTCTCGTGAAACAGGGCCAGAACGGTTTCTGGATCCCCTGTTCCGAATTTGGAAATTCATTGTAAATTAACCAGAGATAATTAGGAGTCATGCCATATATGTATAGATTCCTATCTGAGTCTAGTTTCTATAAAAACAAACAGCATCAGTATTGAAGCCCTTTACAGGGAGATATCTGATTCGTAATCCGTGAGGGTCGGTGTAGTCGAACCCTGGATTAGGGGAGACTTTAACTAATAAACTGTACTAATTGGCCAGACCAAAAATTCTAGAAAAAAATATGTTGATGGACTTATGAGTCTAGTTTCAGGTAAAATTTACGAAACTGGTTTTCGAGCTTTAAAACTCAAGATATGATTTTGAAGGCGACAGTGATGCAGTAACCAGCTAGTCTGGAAAAATTTTTTTTTTTAGGACTGTGAAAACAATTAAGTTAAGTATGTGTGCACCTTGTGTTCGACTCCGGTAACGGACTCGGGTACGGGGTGTTACAGAGAGAGCATATGTGTACATATGATAAGTAAGTCAAAAGGTTTAAGTGATGAATAATTTTTATGTATATGTTACTATGTCCTTGCTTGTTGATTGCTTACTACCATTGCATATTATTTACATGTGGACTTACTAAGCTTTAATGCTTACCACCTTTCATTTCCATCCTTTGTAGTTCCGCCAAGCTAGCTTGGGGATCAGAAGCTGTCGGAGTGTTCGATCACACTATCAAAAGATTATTGGGTATAGTGAAATTTTTATTTTGAGTATGGTATGTATAGGGGACTTGGTTATTTTGTGATATGTGTCATGCTATTTGGCCAAATTGTAAAAGCCTATAATGTTGATGATTCATTTTGTAATGGCCATGTGATATGGCTTATATTTGATTATTGGGTTGTAATCTAATTACCCATGCATGCATGTGTTAGTGCCTTGGTGATGTTATATTTTATTGCTTGGTGAATGTATGATAAAGTATGGATTAAATGCTAAAAGATTAGGGATGACTTAATGGTTTAAAATGACTATAGTCATGAATGCATAATTTGAAGTTATGGTAACAAGTTTGATAATGCATGAAATTGGTGTAGAATGCTTCTAAATGGTGTAACAAAATGAATGTGCAATAGGATGACATTATGAAGATGTGAGAGTACCATAGTGTTGAATATTTGAGTGTTTAAATATGTTATGTTGCATGCTATGAAATATGTTTGAATGTATGAATGATTGAGGGTGACAATAGACTTGGAAAATAGCCTTTAAATGGTCCACACGGAAGACACACGAGCATGTGTCTAACCTCACGAGCGTGTTGAATGGTCGTGTGTCCCCTGCACCCTAATTTTGCAAGTCAGTATGCTCAATAGTAAACATACGGGCTAAGACACGAGCGTGTGTCTTGGCCGTGTGAGGGACACGGCCTACCCACATGGGCTTGTACTCTGGCCATGTGAAGTCTGCACCTTTTTATGAAAAATTCATTTAATTTTAATTGACCATTAAATCTAGCCACACGGCCATGTGATTAGAGGTGATCATGGACCGGCCGGGTGGGTTCGGCCGGGCCCAAATAAAATTTTAGGCTCAGATACTAGGCTCCTGCCCGCCCTACCAAAATATGGGCCTAAAATTTTGCCCAAGCCCGACCAAATAAAATTACTAAGCTCGAGCCTCTACCTACCCGCCCATATTAATTTTTTTTTCTTATTTCATTAAATAAAAAATTTAAAAATATAATAAATCAAATATATTTAAAAACATAAAATAAATATTAAAACAAATAAAAATAATACTAAAACAATTTTTAAAACAATACACAAATTAACAATATAATAAAAATAGTTATATTAAAAATTTAAAATAATTAAAAATAAAATAAAAAATATATTAATATATAATTAGTAGCCCGGCCAAAAAACTTACTTGAGGTCTGCCCGCTTTTTAAACAGGCCTCGTTTTTTGCCCAAGCCCATTTTTCGCCTATATTTTTACCCAAACCCTCCCATTTTTAGGGCGGGCCTTGGGCGGGCCGGCCGCCCACCCATGATCACTCTACATGTGATACGGCCGTGTGACCCTAAATTGATGTTGACGCTATAGTCAAAGAGTTACACTGTGATGTACCAAAATTGACCCTAGTCGGAAGTGGTTTCGGACCGCTAAACCGAGTCACCGAAATGTTTGAACGTAATATTTATTGTCTAGAATATGTATTTATGAATGTGTGAAAATTTCAAGCTTCGATTTAGTCAATTGCATGTGAATTCAGTTATAAGGACCTAATAGTGCATGTAATCAAAAGGGAGGACTTGCATGTCAAATTTCCCCCCCCTAATAGTTAGTGGCCGGCCATGACAAGGGATTATGGGCAAAAACATGTCATAAAACATGTTGTGACAATGGTGGATGTAAGAAAAAATAAAATAATGAGCATGGGAATTGAATAATGAAAAGGAAAAAAAAAGAGAGGGGGTGATTGTTTCTCCCATTGCCGTGAGTTGAGGGGAAAGAAGAAAAAAAATGTGTTCATCAATTGTCACTTCTTTTGGCTGAAAATTCTAAGGAAGAAAGGAAACAAGTGTGTCCTTTGGTTCATCCTTGGCCGAATAGAGGAAAGAAAGAAAGGGGAGGAGCTTGAAACAATCGGCTATGGTGATTTGTTAGACTAAGGTATGTTTGATGTTGTCCATGAGATGCATGCATGTTTTAGTTGGTAGCTTGAGTTCTACCTAGCCCATGGTCTAAATCTTGTTAGGTGATGGAAATGACACTCGCCATGGATGCATCATTCTTGCTTGGTGTTGATGTCATTTACATGCTAAAATGAAGCTTTGTAATGATGCATGTGAAGGTGGATTGATGACTCTTAAATCTTCTTTTAGCATTTTTTTCTTTCGAGTGAGGCATTAAGTTCCTTGTTCAACCGTGACCAAAATCGAAACGGTATGGTGTTGTGGTGTATTCGCCATGGTATATCCATAAGTATGATTTATGCATATTGCATGGTAGGTAAGATTTGAGCTTTGGATATATGTTTATATTTGGATATAAGCAACTTTGAGATTCGGCTCTAGCATATATATATATATATATAGATATACATGTTTGCACATGATGTATTGGTATGACATATATACCATCTCAAGGTATATATTTGCATATGATGATGTTTCGTTATGAAATAAATGATTGATGCGTATTGAGTTACAATATGGAATGCGTTGTTAGTAAAATGTATGCTGTTTTTGTGTGGTATTATGTATAATTGGCCTCAACATGGACATGCATATTCGCCACATGAGGGGAATTGGTGTGCATGCATTCGGTTAGAGGCAAGCATATTGATGCCTATTCTTGGCTTAGAAAATTCGCTAAGGAGAGTACTAACTAATGTGTTGAGTTGATTCATGATTTCCGTACATATGTGACTTTAATGTCTAATGAAAATATGTGGGCTAAGTACCTTGAATTCCTCTTCGATGCTCAAATGATTAAATCAATTTATTTGTTAAATTAAGCTCAAGAGCAAAGGGAGCTAAATCCGATAAAGGGAAGGAAAAAGTAGTCGAATAGCCGTCGAAATCGTTCGACCACGTCCGAGGTAAGTCTTGAGTAATGACCCTACTTGAATTATATTGAAATGATTTGTCTTATTATGGCGGACAGCCGAATGTGCGTAGGGACTAAGTTATAAAGTCAATTGAAATCATGTTTTGTGTGTGGCTATTGAGCCTAAATTGGAAAGGTTTGATAAATGTTTTGTGTTTGAGCCTTAGTAACGAGAATGAAATATGGATGTGTCGTGATTATTGATATATGTGTACATGAGCATTTGAATGATACCGGGCTAAGTCCCAAGGCATTTATGCTAGTGATTATATCCGGCTAAGTCCCAAGGCATTTAAGCTAGTGATTATATCCGGCTAAGACCCAAAGGCATTCGTGCGAAGTTGTTATATCTGGCTAAGACCAAGGCATTTGTGCAAGTTACCAAATCCGGGTTAAGACCAAGGCAATTGTGCTTGTGGTTATATTCGGCTAAATTTCGAAGAAGCTCGGTTGAAGGTGAGCGTTTTGGTGCTGTAATAAATTCAATTAATACGCTCGAAAAACCCATACGATAAGGTATGTTTACATGTGCATCGGAAAAGTCGATTCGTTTGAAATAGTGTTCGTTCGATCGACTAACGAACTTTCGGCTCTTAAATAGGTTGATACCTTGTGTGTGTATATGTTGATGAAGTGTGAAGTATGATTATGAGAATGTGTATTACTAAAGTGATTCATTTAGCTATGTGAATGTAATACTTTAGTCAAAGCTGATTTCATTACTTGAGACTTACTAAGCATTAAAATGCTTACCCCGTTGCTTTGGCTCTCTGTTTTATAGATTTTGCTCGTTAGCTATCGGATTCGGCATCATCGAAGTCGAAGTCATCCACACTATCAAAGCCCTTTTGGTACTCTTTAGTTGAACTCTGGATATGGCATGTATAGGACTACCCTTTGCTGTTTTTCAAGTACGCTTTTGTGATGTATGTGTACGTACCATGCGAAAATGGCTCGTAAAAGTGGAGTATGGCATTAGACCATTTGTGTTTATGTATATATGTATGGTTTCATGATGTGACTACGGACTGAATGGAAGTGTTGGGCAAATGATCAGCCATTGGAATGGCTAAATATGATTATATGTGGACCTATGTATGACAAAACTCTAGTTGGTCCATGGAAACCACGAAATAGGTAAAATTTACCTTGAAAACAGATGCTGACAGCAGCAGTGGTGTGGATTTGAAATATCACTAAAATTTGTAGGAATGGAATTAAATAGTGAATAAATTATGTAAATGAACCTTGATGAATCTACTTTCATATGGAAGAAACGAAACGGTCATATGAGTTATATGTTAAGAGATATTAAAGTTCTCGTGAAACAGGGCCAGAACAGTTTCTGGATCCCCTGTTCCAACTTTGGAAATTCATTATAAATTAACCAGAGATAATTAGGAGTCATGCCATATATGTATAGATTCCTCTTTGAGTATAGTTTCTAAATAAACAAACTACATCAGTATTGAAGACCTGTACAGGAAGATATCCAATTTGTAATGCATAAAGGTCAGTGTAGTCGAACCCTGGAATAGGGGAGACTTTAACTAATAAACTGTAATAATTGGCTTGACCAAAAATTCTAGAAAAAAATCTGTAGATGGACATATGAGTCTAGTTTCAGGGAAAAATTACGAAACTGATTTTCGAGTTTTGAAACTCAAGATATGATTTTTAAGGCGATAGTGACGCAGTAACCAGCTTGTCTGGAAAATTTTTTTTTTATGGACTGTGAAAACAATTAAGTTAAGTCTGTGTGCACCTTGTGTTCGACTCCGGTAACGGACTCGGGTACGGGGTGTTACATACACTTCTGGAGAACACAAGCGTGTCTAGAGCACACGAGTGTGTCCCCTGTCTTACACGGACGTGTGGCTCTGGACACGCTCGTGTGGCTCTGTATTAGGGAAAATTTCCCAAACTTTTTTAAAGTCTTCGATTTAGTCAGGATCCCTTCTGATGGTTGTTTTGGGCCTCGTAGGCCCATATCAAGGACAAATTGTGTATGTATGAATGAAGTTGTTTTAAAGAAAAATTTTATAGCCCGGTTTTTGTATGAATGACTGTGTATGTGTTCAGAAATGCCTCGTATCCTATCCCGGCCTCGGGTACGGGTAAGGGGTGTTATAGCCACACTCGATCACCTTGCGCAATCGTGTGTCATATTAATTTAGGTGTAGGTTTCACATAGTCTGACACACGACCTGCGACACGGTCGTGTGACCTAAATTAGTGACTTACACGATTTAACACACGGGCTGGGACATGGTCGTATGTCCCATAGTTCGAATGCCCGCACGGCTGTGTGACCCCTATTTTGTAGATTTTCAAGTTTGGCCTAAAGTTTCCGTTTTGATTTGAATAAGTCTCTGATTATTCCCAAACTATTTATAGGGCCACTTAAGTCCAATTTAAGGCCTATAAAAGTATTTATATCATGTTTAAATTATGTTATCAAATATAATATGTGAATTGCATGTTGGTCCATGTTGCGATGTTTAAGGTTTTGTTTTGCACTGTAATGCTCTGTAATCCTAATCTGGCATCGGAGACAGGTTAGGGGTGTTACAAGTAGGCAATACAATGCCCATGACTGAAAAAGGAGTATGCAACCACCGATTTTAACTTTTTGTGCTTCCATTGCCTGGCACATCTCTCAATACAATGTCGCCAATACAGTTGATCCCCAACTGAGTCATCTGGCTTCTTTTAAGTCGAGTAGTTGTTGGAGCCACCTTAAATGTACCAGATTTCGAGATTTAAAGACCCCCGATTAACCTCAATATGAATGCTCGCGCGAATTGTTGTCTTTCAATCGCATTAGAGTTGTCAAGATATGAGAAATTGTCTTTTGACCATTTCATTTCTATCCGATTACTACTAACTTGTTCAGCCTTTGCGTAATAGTTGGTAACGAATTGCACTCCAATCTCCAACATGCACTACCCTTGTAACAACTGGCGGTAAATTGAGTTGTAATGCTACATCGTCGAGTGTAATTGTACACTCACCACATGGAAGATAGAATGTGTACGCCTCAAGTCTCCATCTTTCCAGCAAAGCCCTAATAAGTGTGGGCTCCAGTTTAGTCCTCTAAGCATACGAGATACGTGCAAGAATCTCATCTCTTGCAAGTGTTGTTCAATGACATGCAATGTCGTTGTATTTAAATTGTGCATATACATCTTAATAATCCGATCTTCAATTTGACCATATAAACATAAAAAATTTAATAATATTAAAAAATTAATAATTATAATAATTAAAATAAAAAATGTAATAATATTTTTATTATTATTTGTAATTGAACGTCGGAAATGCGTTTGTGATCCAAACAAATTAGTAGTAATCGATATTTCAAATATATGAAAATAAAATAAAATAAAATATTGAGACAAGAAGAATTTGAGAGAAAATGAATGAAAAAATTGAGAATAAAATAGTTGAGAGAACAGATGAATAGGATTGAGAGAATATGATTTGAATGAAAAAGAGAGAATGCGTTGGGTTGCAAATAAATTAGTTGTTAGAAAAAAAAATAATAGTCATTTGAATTAGTTGTTTGTTGAAACTTCTACCATTAGAGAAATACTGTTGGCTTATCGTTGGATGAAAACGCTCGTGCGTTTCCGTAATCTCTTTCTAAAAGCGATCAATTTCCCTAATTTTGAGAAAAACGATCTAAAACTCTATATACATTTTAAAATCGACATATTTACTTAACCCTTCCTTTAAATGTTAATTTTTTTTTTCATTCCAATTCAAGGGGAGGGAGGTAAAGAAAAGGAAACAAATTTATTATATTTCTTTCGTTTTCCCCTATCAATTCAAAATGAAACAGTTAAAATCACTTAACTTTCCTCTCTTGCACTTCTCTTTTCCTTTACTTTCTCTTCTTTTCCTTTACTTTATCTTCTTTTAACTAAACAATTTTATAAAATATGAAACTAAACAATTTTATAAAATATGAAAAATAATTAAACATATGAAGGATAACCCAGAGAATATAAAAAATTAAAACATGGAAATAATAAAACATAATAGAAAAATGACAGTGTGAAAAATTGATGAGTATGTAAATAAATTATCAATATGTAAATAATTTATATGAACTTGGATAAATTAATTAACCTTTTTTAGAAATTGATGAATCGAAAATTAGTGTATCATATTCTCACAGTTGTTAATTCAAGCTTGGGAACAACTTTAATATTAGGGGTGGCCGACATATCAAATCCAACGGATATGCTTTATGGGTCCAATAATTTATTGCTTCATTTCTACATGTCCTTTGTAATCCGTCAAAACTGGGACAGCTTGTCCCTTTGGATAAAAGAAACACGTCTCTACCAACACATCTACACTTGCATGAAAAAGGATTGCCTTCTCGACGTCAACACCGCTTCAATCTTTCTCAGCCATTAAGTAACATAGCAAATATTGTAACACATCAACAATTCCTGACAGTTAAAAGAACCAACAATTTATAGGTATAATAGAGGCCACAAATTGTTTCATGTAATATAATAATAAAAATAATGGAGAAGCTCCACATTCTGCCGTACAAATGGCAGTATCAAGTCCAGGTTTGCTGGCATAGCGATTGACTTGATAAAAGACAAAAAAGTACTAGAATAGAAACACACACCATGCTTTATCACCAGGCAATGCCTGGGTAGCAATTTATTTAATAGTTATAACATAAGAAAATAAGCCGTTTTAATTATAATAATACTCTTCCTCCTCTTCCCAGAGGCAACTCAGAGTTGATCTAGGTGATCCACATCCCCCAATGCCGTTGAAGCTCTGGTAAATGATGGAACCGCCTGAACCAAGCTCTTCGATGCTACTCTCCCGGCAATGGTATCCTTTAACATCCAGCAGACAGGTCTGTTCAAATGAGTGACAATCAACATCCACATGCACGGCAACAGAGAAATTACTTGGTTTGAAGCAAACTAAAACCCTTTGCACCAACTGCTCCAGATTCAACTCTTTCAGATCATAGCCCACAGCTTCGAAGCTTGCATAACTAAAACCGTCTTCGGGTGTAACATGAATGGTCGAAATAGCATCGGTTTCGATTGAATTCATAGAATAACCACAAGGTTCGAACTCAAAATCGCATATCTCAGAGTTTGGAAGTATGTTCCTTATGCCAGACTTCATGGTCATCGAAGCTGCCGAGGTCGATTCGTCTTTGTAAAAAACCGTAGCCTTTTCAGTGTCCAAACCAGTCATGCACATCTCTAAAGTGTAAGTAGGGGCTTTGGTGTTAACAGATTCAGCAGAAGCAGAGTAAACATGCCATTTCTCTTTATCCAGCCCACCCATTTCATAAGCTTTGCTACCAGCGCCAAGCTTGCCAAAATAGCTATCAAGAATAACAACTTCTTCAGTGAAGTAACGATGAGGATATGGCTGAGCAGCAGGGAAGATAAAACTCCCACGAGTGTACCGAACAGATTTTACTGTAAGAGAAAGGCTACCCGCCAACTTCAGGATGGGTGGGATCGAAAGAAGTAGCTTTGTTGTCCCGCAGGTTTTGATGATGATCTTGTATGGATATACAAAGAGGCTAGACTCAGAAAGGACATAGGAGTCCAAATGATAGTTTGATAGTGAAGAAACTATAGTGCACTCAGCTGGTCCTAGAATCTCATCCAGCTGGGCTCTCGACAATGATCTGAGACCCTTTCCTTCAGGGTCAACCAAGGCACCAGGCTCAAAAAATGAAATCTCGAGCCTCTTTTCATAACCCTCAAATCCAATTACAGATACCGCCATTGTGAAGTCGCCCAAGGAAATACCAGAACAGGGTTTCTTAGAAACAAAGAAAGTAGACAGGCGCCAAGTGAGGAGATCGTAGATAAAAAGAAAACAGTTGCAAGGAGAGCGGGGGAGGAAGCCGGCCGAAGATAGATACTAATACTAAGTAATAAAGCAAATAAAAATAAATTGACCACTTTAACAGTGGTCAGAAGGGCGCACTTGCGTTACGAATATCAGGATGGTTTGCGAGCGCACTGCAAAATAAGGAACAAGATTTGTCAGCATCAAATGATTTATGCAAGTACAATTGCGTTGTTCATGATCTACAAAACTCAAATATATGCCAACCACTTACGTTGGAGTAAGCAGCAGATCTGAACTTCTTGATTCCACCGTTTGGTCGAACGTCTTCAATGCTGTAACCGAGAGGAGCTTCGTAGAATAATGACTTACTACTACTAGACTTCTTTTTCCCTCCCTTAGTCTCCATAGATCATTCAGCCACACCTAAATTACAATTAGAAAACAGAACAAACAGGTCAGATGAAACATGCACGTATCAAGAACGGAATTGATAAATCAATACCTTGAGCTCTGGAAAAAAACAATTCTAATCATGAAACATCATATTCTTTTAAGTATACGGAAATCATGAAACCGCATATAGATTCAAGTATCCAGAAAACCATGAAACAGGATATATGTTGAAAGTATTTAGAAATTCAAACAAAATATGCATTGAAGTATCAAAAAAATCACAGCATGTTTAAGTTCAAAACTCGAACATCATCGTAATTTATTTAAAAAAAAACACAAAAGAAAAGAAAGAAAAAAAATAATGACTTTGGCAAGAAGCAAGAAAATTAAAACTATAGAGGCAACAAAAGCTAGCATTCAAAATACTGTAATTTTTAAGAAAATATAAAGTAAAACAAATTTATAGAAGGTACAAGAAACATGAAGACAAATATAACAATCTTATTCAAATAAATAAATAACATCTTAAATTTAAACTGTACTCTTTTCGTGCAAAATTACATATCTATAAATAATATTATTATAAATTAGTAGTATTTTATCGCCTCCAAGATTGCATCATAAAGATATCATCAATACGATAAACAAATAAAAGATCGGAAGAAGAAATACTCACAATTCAAATTTTGGAATGCCAGGATCAACCTCTTATAAAAACTCGATTATCAACCTTGGCTCAGATCCTTCAAAAAACGAAAAGAAAACTCATCGCATATGAAGATACAAGAAAAAGAATCGATGATTTTCTTTTATTTAAAGAACATTACGAACAAAGCAAAAAGAAAAAAATATAATTACAAAAATTGCGAAAAAGAAAAGAAATACTTACAAAATTATACGAAACAAAAAGAAAAAAAAAAGCTCAGAATATTATGAGAGGTTTACAATAGTTTCTCACTTCTCGCAGTTCACGCAAATAATGAGAATATGGTTCTGTGGTGGAAGGGTCCAATTTATATAGGGCAGGAAGGTAGGGCTTTTCCTCGTGACTTCACGACAAAATTACGGTCTTGACCCTCCGTTTTACAGGGACGTTTCAGTTTTTTTTTTTTAACTCTTATTTTGGTTTATTATTTTATGAATCCATTATTAGCTGAAAACTGACTGCGTATGAGGCGTGAATTTCGCAACTAATTTTAAATTTTTATTAAATTTATATTATGATTTAAATAAAAAAATTAGTTCATATTTTAAAATTAAAAATTTACGTGATTAATATTATGTGTGAAAAATAAAAAAATAAAAACCGGTAGAAATGTATTATTTTCCATACCGACTATGGGGTTTTAATATCATTCCCTGTTGTTTCAGAAAAAGCCCCATGCATTTTTAAATTGGTTAGTTGACCAATTAAAAATAAATTATTAAATTTAAAAATAAAGGGATTAAATTAAAATCTAAAAAAGAGTAGAGATCTGGTTAATTGGAAGATGACCAAAATGGTCAATTGAGTGAATTAAGGAAGTTTGAAGTGAGGAAGAGATTTGTATGAATGATGGCACTTACGGTGATACGATTCCTATTCACCCATTATTTTGACACGTACCTGGCTCTTCACCTGTAATTTTCCACATCACTGCTTTGCTTTGCTTTATTTATTTATTTCCTCTTTCGGAATATTCTTTTTTCAATTTTATTTAAAAGTCATTTTCTTTTATTATTATAATAATTAGAACTTTGTTCTCGAATTTCTAAAAGTAATTTTAAAATTATTACTATTTGTTACTATTCTATAAATTAATTTTTTAAAGAATTAAGAATATTAGTTTGAAAAACTCTTATAAATAAGTAATTATTGATTTTATTTCCTTCTTTTTCGGGATTGGGGTTTTATTATAAAAAATAGTAGTAAATTAAAGAATTAGTTAGAAAATAATGTCAACTAGATTTTATCTTTTGAAATTTATTTAACTAAAAAATAATTAGAGTAATAATAAAATTGTATTTTAATATTATTAAACGTGTTGAATTCTTAAATTTTTTATTTTTAATTGTATTATTTAAAGGTCATATAAAAATATGAAAAAATATTATTATTCTAATATTAATTATAATTTAAAAGAAAGTAAAATAAATTTTCTCTCAAATAGTAAACTTATCATGTGAGATGATTAGTTATTTGCACATGTGAAACGTGTCACACTTTAATTTTTTTTTAAAAATTTAGGTTGAATGTTGAATTATCACGTATTAATTTACAAGCAACCAACACATGACAAGTCAACTTATTTTTAAAATCATATATACTGTTAGCTAAAAAAGGCATTGCTAAAAATAGAAACTTCACAATTAAATTGGTGCATAAGGTAGTGGTATTCCTTTAAGCACCAAACAACAAATAAATAAAACACAAAAAAATATTGTTTATGTATTTTAGTTTCTTTACATATGCAGAGCTTAGCTTATGAGAAACATTTATTGTCTTCAATACTTAAAATAAATTATCCTAAACTACCACACACCCTATGACAAGTTTCCTCACAATTGTACCTTGAAGATTAGATACGTTCATCACTAAATTCACCAATTGTGAATTTAGCAAGTAAAACCACAACACAAAGGTTTTACTATCAATATGTACTCATTCAATAAGGTTCCTCACTTTGAATAGATTAAGTGCTCAACTCTCTCCATACATAAGTCTATATAAGTCTCTCCATTATATAAAGTTTATTGAGACTTGCTTACATAACAAGACCTATCACAACCTCTATAAAACAGTTACATTATAAACTGAATACAATATAATAATAATGAACAAGATAGACAAGGATTCTTGGTAGCTAAGTCTTTAGAGATTCAATCCAATCCAACTTCATTTATTCAAAGGATTAGATAAGTGTAATCTTATTCAATCCAATCACCAATATATGACTCCCTAGGTTATATGATCTTCCATAATGGGCTAAATATCATGCATATAATCAGCATAGCCTAATCAAACAATTTAATAAATTGCCAACACCTTAAAATATGAAAACTATCTCCATACAATTTGTTGGGCAAGGGAGTGGGTACTCCCTTTGGCACCAATTTGTCAGTTTCATGTTTTCAACAATCTCCCCCATTGACAATTTGTTGAACAAAACATACACAAAGCAAGAAGCTCTAACATTAAATAACCTCAGCTCCCCTTTAGCATACTCTCATTAACTTAATAGACTTAACTTAGAAAATGATTAAGTAAATTAATCATCAATGCTTAGTTGAATTCGCATTAATAACCAACCAACCAACCATAATTATAACTAAGTAAGCTAACCAAGTAAGGACCTAATGCATCAAAGTAAATAAGCTAACCAAGTAAGGACCTAATGCATCAAAGTAAATGAAATCCATAAGCAAAACCAGTTCTCTAGGAGTTCAAAATCCGTTCACCAGCAGTATCAAAATAAAAAGGAAGTAGCAGCAGCAGAAGCAAACAAACTAAAAATTGAAAACTTCATTTCTCAATCGAAGAAAACAAACTAAAAATTGAAAACTTCATTTCTCAATGTTGCAACAAAATTTCCCAAAATATCTCCCTCTTTTAGCAGTCCCCCTTTCAAGAATAGTTTCTAGCCTCATCATCAAGCATCCTTTCTTTTTATCTCTCCTTTTTTTATCAACAAAATGCCAAACTAATCTTTACCAGGCAATGCAAGTAGATCAGCCTATAAAAGCTCTTTGATTATCAATCAACTTTCTCAAAACTTTGGCTTTAGCTTGCAGTTTGTTTCAATATATATGATTGAATTCAATAGAGAAGTTGAATTTATTAATTACCCTTTTCTTCATGCTCGAGGGGGCAAATTTGGTGCCTATAGCAATAGGCACTTCTTGGGTTTAAGATACTTCCTCCTGCTTAACATTATCATAACAATGTTACTCCCCCTATGGCACCCCAAACTTCCTCGGGACGATGTGACCCAAATCCACAACGTCACATTAACCACCAAAGTGACTCGAAACACATCCCAATATGTACACGCACAAATAATTTTTTCCTACTTATTTGATTGATAACAATAGTCATAGTCATGCAATTAAATCATACATAACTATGGATATCAAACAAAACTTAATTACATGCTTTAACTATCAAGAATCATTCAAATTGAAATAAAGGGAAAAATTGTCATTTAACATTCAACTTATGGAAACATTCGCATATTAACAATTTTGAAATACATTTCATCTTCAAAAACCTTTTAGTAATATTGTTGAAGAAATCAACTTAACCCGATTTACAAATCTCTGTTAATTTTAAAAACAAGTTTTAAAGACTAAATTGAAAGAATGAAAAAACATTAGAATAAACATAATACAATATTATTTTTACGTTTACAAAATTAGGCATTTAAATCTCATATATGAATTTTTTCAAAGTATTTTATTGCATTTTAAAATCCAATTTCACTGTCTAAAACTTAAGACTAAACTACAAAGTTAGAAAAATAAGACAAAACGGACAATTTATCACATCATGACCACACGACTTACCATGCAGCAACGTGGCTTGATTAAGGCACCTCATCACGTTGACATGATTTGTAACATTCACACCCGACCTGATCGCTGAATCTCTGGCTATAAAGTGTCACACTGAATAGGATCTTTCCTGACTGCATACTTTTATACTTAATAATTTTAAATAGTGGTTTATTTAAGTTACAATTAATACTCATTACAATCAAAGGCTTAAAATTTAATTAAAAAAATGCTGACTCGAAATTTCAGACTCTAGGGAAAACTGTATAGTTACAATATGTCCGACCCTAAAGCAAAGCCTTTAAAGGTACCCCATTCCTATTGACATGACAACTTACCAACGATGATCCTGGATTTAACACAGTCTTGTTGGTTCCCTTCCAAAAATCCTTACACATCTAATGAGTCTGCAAACATAAGCAAGCTTTGGTAAGTTCAACAAAACTTAGTGAGTTTCCTTGATACTACTTATATAGATGTGAAAATGTTGAACCCCTCCCTGTGGAGGTATTAACTTAAATAATAAATTTTAATTCACTAAATCCCTATTTCACTTAGGTGTTCGCATTTTACCCAAGGTGGCGGACTCCGAGACAACTTCTGTAACACCCCTAACCCATAACCGTCGCTGGAATAGGTTAAGAGGCATTATTGGACTCATAACATAGATCAGAACCATCAAAAATCAAATATCCTTTTATTTCAATAAACATAGATCATTCATATCAACGTGAACTTAAAACGATCGTACGAAGTCTAAAACATGCTTTCAAGATCAATTCGATAACATATGAAAGTTTCAGAACTTATAAAAAATTTCAACTTTTAAAAGGTCACACGCCCGTGTGAACAGGCCGTGTGCCTCACACGGTCTTAGACACGCCTGTAACGCCCTCACACCCGAGACCGTCGCCAGAGTCGAGCTGGAGGTGTTACTAAACTTAATTCATTAATTAAACAATTCATACGATTCATTTTAAGATTTTCAGACAAACTGGCTAACTGCGTCACAGTCGCTTAAAAATTCATATCTTGAGTTTTGAAACTCGAAATTAAGATCCGTAAATTTTTCCTGAAACTAGACTCATATATCTATCTATTAATTTTTTTTCTATAATTTTTTGGTAGAGCCAATTAGTACAGTTTACTAGTTAAACTTCCCCTATTTCAGGGTTCGACTACTCTGACCCCTGTGTATTATGAATCAGATATCTCCCTGTACAGAGTTTCAATGACTATACTGTTTGTTCCTAATAAAACTAAACTTAATAAGGATTTCATACATGTAAGGAAAAACTCCTAATTGTTTTTGTACAATTTATGGTGAATTTTTAAAATCAGAACAGGGGATTCAGAGATCGTTCTGAACCTGTTCTATTAAAACTTAAATATCTCATAAAATATAACTCATTTACCTGTTTCGTTTCTTCCATATGAAAATAGGATCATCAAGCTTCGAATACATAACTTATTCATCATTTAATTTCATTTCTAATATTTTTAGTGATTTTTCAAATTCACGTCACTACTGCTGTCTGAATCTATTTTATGGTAAATTTTATCTATTCATGGTTTCCATGGATTAGCTAGAAATTTGATATACATAACACCAAATATGATTATGGTTAGCCATTCAAATGGCTAATCATTACCAAGCATTTCCATACCACTCAATAACCATATCATAAGACCATATATAAAAAATGATTATAATGCTATACATGCCATACTCAAAATATACAAGCCATTATGCCAAGATAGTATACGGATAGTGTGAGCGAGCCTCTGACCGTTCCCGATTTTCGAGCTGGCTTGTCAAAACTATAAGGAATGAAAAGGAGGGAGTAAGCATAAATGCTTAGTAAGTTCACATGCAAATAGCAAGTAACATAACCATAAAAGCAAACATAAAACATCATTTGCATAATCATCATCAAGACATTCATATCATATTTTCATTTATCATCTTACCATATTGTTGTTATATTGAGTTTTCAACCCGAGGGTTAAGTACATACTTGTTCAAAGTATCCATTTCACAACACTTACCAATACATTCCTTTCATCTCGAGTATTCCTCCATTTGAGTAGAATTATATTCCGATGTGTTATATTATTGTTATATTGAGTTTTCAACCTGAGGGTTAAGTACATACTTGTTCAAAGTATCCATTTCACAACACTTACCAATACATTCTTTTCATCTCGAGTATTCCCCCATTTGAATAGAACTTTACCCGTTGAACACATCAGAATATAATTCGGATATATGGAAAGTTTGCACATAAGTGCCACATATGTAGCCAAGCTACCATGTAACCCGCCCATAAGCGAACTCGGACTCAACTCAACGAGCTCGGGCATTCGCATCCATAAGTGAACTCAGACTCAACTCAAGAGTTCGGATGCCTAGTTACATCTCACGAACTCGGACTCAACTCAACGAGTTCGGACATTTGCATCCATAAGTGAACTCGGACTCAACTCAACGAGTTCGGATGCCCAAATATCCCAGTGACATGTCACTTGTATCCTAATCCATTCCTAAGGTTCAACGGGACCTTTTTCCCAATCATGTGTCTCAACCATCTTCTACGGAATGTCGATACCGATACTCAATAGTATTTTACATTTTCCAAGTATATCACATAATTTGACATATTATCAAACAATTATCACAAGTATAATATTTCATAATAATTATCATATCATTTAAATAACATTAAAACATTTAAAATAATAACTATGTTACCAACATGTACATATGAACTTACCTCGTATGCGAAAATGGCTACTTTTACCATTTCATCCACAACTTGGTATTTTCCCCATTTTAGCCCGAATTTTAGTTTTCCTTACTAATTGAGCTTGGAAGCTTGAAAAACCCTAGCCATGGTTTCTCCTTGCTATATTTTTCCATAGGGTTGAAGATGGACACATTTGGGTTTTAAAATTTGCCTTTTAATTCATTTTATCCCTAAATGACCAAAATGCCCTTTTTACTATTTTTAAAATTTTTACCCTTCCAAGCCCATTTTTGTCCAAATTTTTTTAAGAAATTGGTCAAATTACTCTTTAAGGACCTCTAATTAATAATCTAATTCAATTTTATGCAAAATGCTTCTAGAACACAAGTTTTGCAATTTATTCAATTTAAACCCTAATTTCAAATTAAGCACTTTATGCATAGAATTTCTTCATGAAATTTTTACACAATCATGCAATCATATCATAGACCTCAAAATAATTATAAAATAATTATTTCTATCTCAGATTTGTGGTCTCGAAACCACCATTCCGACTAGGCCCAAAATCAGGATATTACAACTTCTATATTACCTTTTTGGCGATTAGATTGCTTGCAATCATTATTTGGTCAAGCTTATGACCGGTCACCATGTTGTGGTGATTCTTGGACCTTCTGTCATAATTGTAGATCCTTGTTTTCCTACACATTACATTATCCTAAATACACTTCCATTACGAGCATCCATTCTATCGTTTCTCTTTTCTTATAGTATACTAGTGTATTGATTGATAATCCCCTACTAAGACTGCTAACACAAATCTGCTCCATTCTGGCAAACTTAATGCTATTTCATCCTATATGTTTCTAACCTTCATTTAGGTTGAAATATCACTAGATTTACTTCTTTGTAATTCACCTTATTTGCGTTACCTTGCTTCTCATGTGTATTATGTCTATCTGTTTTGGTTCGCTTGAGCCTCCAGTTTCGAGCAAATTGTTATCTGAACAATCGTTCGAGTCTACAATTTCTTTTACGTGATAGTTCCTTATGGAACTAACTCTAATACGATTAAGCTTACGACATATTTTCATCAAAGAGGAATAGTCTTGAAAGGCATATTTGTCACTAGGATACTTGTGTTGGGTATTTCTCTCTCTTTCTTATCCAAGTTTCATTTAGCGCCCCTTGGGGGTCATTAATGGCAGATCCTTAATTGCGATCCTCGGATACATCTTCTCTCATTTTTCTTTACACTAGGCATTACTAGTATATCATTTCCCATATCGGATTCTAACTGATTTACCACCCATATGCCCTACAACTCTTTTGAATACTCTTTGGTGAATCGTTTCTTTTTTTACTTCTTTTACCTCATTTGATGGATTCCCTAATCATCTATTGGCTCAGTATCGTTTGGTCAATACTTACATTTTTCATCCAACCCTTTTTCCTAGATTGCATGACTTCCTGCGATTTCCATCATCGCTATCTACCGTGTTTTTATTGTCCCAATAAACTACCTCATGTTTAATGTCCTAACGGACTCTATATGCTGCCACAGTCGAGCTTTGGTCTTACACAACATACTCGTTTTTTTATCCCGAAGAATTCATTGTGCTACCATAGACGAGTTATAGTCTTACAGAACATACACATGTTTTCTGTCTTGATGGACTCTCTATGTTTCCATAGCCAAGCTATGGTCTTACACATCATACCCTATGTTTACTGTCCTGACAGACTCTCTATGTTGTTATAGTCGAGCTATGGTCTTAGACAACATACCCTGTGTTTATTGTCCTGACAAACTGTTTATGTCACCATAGCCAAGCCATGATCTTACACAACATACCTTGTGTTTACTATCCCAGCGGACTCCATTGGTTGTCATAACTGAGCTATGGTTTACACCTTATACCTCTTTCAAGTGTTTCTATGAAGGACTTTACCGCCATTACGATGTCACCCAATAGAGCCTATTAATCATCGTTACAGTGTTGCTTTATGGAACTTAAATATCGGTGTCATGGTGTAACATCCCGAATTAGGGTCTAGTCAAAATAATGGTTTTGAGACCACGAATCTGAAGTAAAAATCATTATTTTATGATTCTTACGAGGTCTATGATATGATTTCATGCTTGTGTGAAAATTTCATGAAAAAAATTTATGAGTAAAGTGTCCAATTTGACTTTAGGGACTAAATTGAATAAGTTGCAAAGTATGTGTTTCTAGAAGCTTTTAGTATGAAATAGCTTTGGATTATTAATTAGAGGCTCTTAAATAGCAATTTTCCCAATTTCTATCTTTATGGACAAAAATGGGCATGCATGGATAAAATTTGAAAGAAAGGCTTAAAGAGTATTTTTATCTTTTGGTAAATAAAAGAATAAAAGGGGAAAAAGAAAGCAAAGTTTGTCCATCTTCTTCTTGCTTGTGCCGAAATTTCAAGGGCCACCACAGCTAGGGTTTTCAACTTTTCAACCTTGATTGTAAGTGCTCCCTAGCCCCGTTTTTTATGTTCTTTGTATTTTTGAAGTCCTTGAAGCATGATCTATCCATTTCTAGCCATATTTTGAGCTAGGGTTCATGTATAAAATTTGACCCATGTGTGACATGTTTGTATCTTGATGTTTAATGAAAGAATATGAAATTTTGATGTGTGTTTAACATCTTTTACTAAGTGATTTTTGATAGAAATGCATGGAAAGGACTTGTTTGTAAAAAGGTATAAAAATGAGTAGTAAAATGTGAAATTAAGGAAAATGTGAGCTAATATGAGCATGGAATAGGTTTGGCTAGGCTTGGGTAACAAAGAAAATGAACACATTTCATTTTATGAGCCTAAAGACTAATTTGTAAATATGTGAAAGTTTAGGGGCAAAATTGTAATTTTGCTTAAATGTAGTTTTTGGGCTTATTTGAATAATATGATGATTAAATGAGCTGAATTTGCTATTATAGATCAAGAAAAATGGAGTCAGGACCTAGACTGGGGATAAAACAAGATTTTGGACTAAAATGAATTAATTGTCCATATTTTGTACTGAGGTAAGTTCATGTGTAAATAATGCAATGTTGTATTATGTTTTAATGCTTTATTAAATGTATGAACTTCTATGTTTAATTTTTATGATGAGTGTATGAATGACATAATGGTCAATGAGAACGACTTTGTGAACAAGTTCGACAAAGATGAGACATCGAGAAAATCCCATTTGAACCTTAGGAATAATTTAGGATACAATGTGACATGTCACTAGGAACTATGTGATTATGAGCTCATGAAATTATGTGTATATGTGATTATGTGAATCCGGGTGCTAGTCTTATACGTTCTACTGATGGCTGGGTAGCCCAACATGTGTTGCGGTACTGCTCAACCTAATGTGAGCAAATGAGTAGTTACGCCTGACCGTCGACTTGTGAGTAGGCCCGTGATTAGCTCGAAAGTGAGCAATGTGTGATTGTGATATGAGGTAGCATGTCGCTACGTTTGAAGCACTATGTGCAAGTATTCCATGTATCCGATAGCATTCCGAGTGTTCAACGGGTAAACCTGTAAGTTATTCGAAAAGTAAGTCAATGATGAGAAAATGTGACAATGTGTTACGAGTTGCTACAGGTATGTACAAAATATATGAATGAGCTCGGTATGTGATGAACTTTTGGTAAGATTGAAATTGTGTAAGTTAAGCATATGAATTTATGATAACACATAAGTAAACTATGTTATGCCATTGGTATTTATATATATGATTATATTGCTATTTATTTGCATGTGAACTTATTAAGCTTTATGCTTACTCCCCTCTCTTTTCCATTTCCTTATACTACCTCTAAGCTAGCTCGGGAATCAAAGGACTTCGGAGGCATGATCACACTATCAATTGGACATTTGGGTATAGTTAGTCTCAATATTTTAAGTATGGCATGTATAGGGACTTGGTCTTTTTGTTATGTGTCATATTGATTAGCTAAATGTGTTGGCTCATGAAGGTATTATGATTATTTTGTATATGGCCATGAGAGGTGGCTCATATTGATTATTGGGTTGTAACCCTAATTATTAGTGCAAGCATGCAAATGTGCTTAAGCTTTAATGTGGATACAGTTGCTTATGGTTAATGAGTGTGATGGATGGCATGTATGGTTGGTGTATGAAATATGAATTAATATGTATGACAATAAAGGTGATGCAAGTGTGTAATTTGGAAGTAGGTTAGTAAAGATGATAGAAAAATATGAAATTTGTGTGGAATGCCATATGAAAGCATGATAGTTTAAATAGGTGATATGTTGACATTACCAAGTCATAATTTAACCATGAATATGAATGCTTGAGAAATCAAATGTACCATGTTGCATGCCATGAAGTGAGTGTAAGTATGTGAGTGTTTAAGGCTGGCAAATAGCTTGGAAAATAGCCTAGAAATTATCCACAAGGTTAAACACATGGGCATGTGTCTAGGCTGTGTGTGACACATGATCCGCCCCATAGGCGTGTGATCCGGCCGTGTGTCCCCTGCACCCTAATTAATGCAAACAAAATGCCTGGTAGTAAACACACGGGCAGAGACACGATCGTGTGTCTCAACCGTGTGGAGGACACGGCCTTAGGATATGGCCGTGTGCCTAGGCCGTGTGAAGTCTGGACTTAATTTTGAGAATTTAATTCGCCACACGGGCTAAGCACATGGGCGTGTGACTTGACCGTGTGACCTTATTTTGTTGATGACGTCATAGTTAAAGAGTTACACGAATTGAGGACACAGATGTATCCCAAGCCACACGGGCGTGTGTGATCACAATGCCTACCCACGCGGGTGTGTGACTCTCCAAAATAAGAAAATTTTCTAAGTTTTCTCAAAGTTTTCTACAGTTCTCGGTTTAGTCCCGAGCCACTTCCGATGTATGTTTCAAGCCTCATTGGCCTTTATAAGGGACAATTTGCATGTGATTGGATGAATTTGGTTTGAATAAAATTTTATAACTCGGCATTGTATGTAAGTTTACATTTAAGTCTGATAATGCCTCGAACCCCGTCCCGGTGTCAGATACGGGTAAAGGGTATTACACATGGTGTTGCCCTAAATGACCTGTAATGGCCTAATTTAAAGGTTATTGGAACAGTGGTTTCGTAACCACAAATTCGATTAAAGAGAAATTTATTTTAATATTTTTGCATGAATATTGATATGATATGAAAATCATATGAAAATATCGATAGAAAAATTTTACCGATTTAAGGGTTAGTTAGAAAAAAATTATTGAAGAAATTGGGTAAAAACAAGGTATCGAGACCTCAAACTCTTAAAAACGAGTTGGAAATATTATTATAAATATTTATGAAATTTTAGTAATGTGGTATTAAAATTTTGTTAGGAAATTTTAATGCTTAGGTAGTCAATTAAATGAAAATGACTAAATTGGAAAAGGTGTATGTAACACCCCCAACCCGTATCCATTGTCGGAATAGGGTACGAGGCATTACCGGAGTTTACTGAACATTTTCAGATAATTTTGAGCCATTTATTATTCATATTTTGAAAATAACCATAACGTTTCTCTATTGGGCCCTCGAAGCCCTAAACATACATTAAAAACCAACCGGAATTAAATCGGGATCATAAAAAAAATTTCGCAAAATCTTAAATTATATTTTCATCTAAGTACTTACCATTTCAATGCTTTTTATAATTAAACATGTTACCATTCAATCAATAGTTTGGCACTTGTCTAAACGTCATACAACAACATTGTTAGTATAATTGCACATACTTCATATAAATTCAACAATGATATACCTATTTTCTCAACATATCACACTTAAGTTCAATAATAGTCTCAACTTACATAATTTCCTTATATCAACATATCAAAGATAATTATATATGTACATGTCACAAGATATATTATTCTCTTACTATTTCTTCATAAACATATATCATTCATTTCGTTATATCAATATTTCATGCATCATCATTTCCTTATATCTTATGTATATTTACTTTGGTAATAGTTCGTATTAAACTTAACATAAATTAAATTCCATGTATCTATACTTATTTCATTTATCTATCTTCTTAATTATTTCATACAACTATTTTGTACATATATTTCCATATGACCAATTCTCGTAAACATTTCACACAACCATTTTGTACAACCAATTCATATAACTATTTGTCATCCGGTACATATTACACGAATATTAGTTGTTCAATGATATCTTGGCGTCTCTCTTCCACGGTCTTATTTATCTTTGACATGATGCCATAGTGTCTTTCAACTATGGTCTTACTCATTTTCTGTCATGTTGTCATGGTATCTTTCAACCATGGTCTTACACATTTCATATCAGTCGCCATGGTATCTTTCAACCATGGTCTTACACATTTCATATCGAGTTGTCATGGTATCTTTCAACCATGGTCTTACACATTTCATATCAGTTGCCATGGTATCTTTCAACCATGGTCTTACACATTTCATATCGAGAGCACACTCATGAACCTCATCCTTACAGTGGGATTACCACCAAAGCTAAATCCTCAGTAATATAAACTCATAGAGTATTGTCGGGATTACCGGTCAAAGCTAAATCCCAAACGACAATTACTCTAATGAGCTTGATCTGAATTACCATCCAAAGCTAAATTCAGACCCTAATTGGATTACCCTCGGGCTAAATCCATTTTCCACATATTCTTCGGAGGACTATATCAGATAGGATCACCCTCCGGCTAGATCTTTTTACCGTCAATTCCTTTTCGAGATCCATCGAATTTTCCTTTCATTCAACCGGGATTTCTTCCCATTTTTATCAAATATATCAATGTTTTATCAATTTTCATACAATGAACATTCAAATCATATTCACATCAATAACATACATTCCAAGCATTTAATAATATAATTCAAGTTACATAAACTTACGTAGTGAAATTGTAGAAATATCAAGATTTAGGGACATTTTGGTAATTTACCATTTTCCTAATTTTCACCCGATATTAAATTGAAAATTTCATTCAATTTATTAATTTAGATAATAAAACAATTCATTCCCTTCAATTTGATCATTTTGACATTTTTACAAAATTGGCCCTGAAGTTTTACTTTTATTCAATTTAGTCCTTAAGCCTAAAACATGCAAATTAGCCATGCTAGCGTGGATATTCATATATATTTTTCCTCCTCCTCCTCTCCATTCCACATCCTTAATGTATTAACACACTTGTAAGTAACATCATCTATAATTTTTATTATTTACTTTTATGAATATTCAAGCTGTCCATCTGTGTCATAGTCACTAAATTATTTATATCTGGAGCTCTACAACTCCAAATTAAGATACGCTAATTTTTACTGAAACTAGACTCATATATATTCTTACCATAAAATTTTCAGAATTTTTGGTTTAGTCAATAAATACAGTTTATTCTTTAAAGTTACCCCTATTCTGCTGTCTGACAGTTGTGACCCTTCTTCACTAAAAATTAATTATCTTCTCGTACAGAATTCAAATAATGTTCCTATTTATTTCTCTTGAAACTAGACTCATTCAAGATTCTAAACATATAAATTTAAGCCCATAATTATGTTTATCCAATTTTTTATGATTTTTCAAAGTCAGAACAGGGGAACCCGAAATCATTCTGATGTTGTCTCACAAAATTTATTATATCTCATGATTTACAAATCCATTGCTTACACCGTTTCTTCTATGAGAAACTAGACTCAATAAGATTTAATTTTATTTTTTTTCATCTTCTAAGTCGATTTATACAATTTATGGTGATTTTTCAAAATTAGTCTACTGCTGCTGTCCAATATTGTTTTAGTGCAAGTTGTTTATTACCATTTTTCCCTTAAGTTTTAATAGATAACAATTTCGTCCCTACTCAATTAGCCTCTCAATTGAGCTAATTTTTCTCAATTAACACTTTATTCTATCACTTTAAACTACTTTACAACTTTTGGAAATCATAATTTCAGCACTAGACTTTAATTCCAACATTTTCACAATTATGTCCTAAAATCAATTTCTATTAATTTTACTAACTTAATTCATACTCTATTTCTATTCAAGTCCATCCCAACTCAAATTTAACTACTAATTTTTCAGCTTATTTAACTAGTTTCAAAATTTCCTCAAATTAGCCCTTCAACATAAAACTTATGAATTACTTTACAATTCAATCCTTATTTCATTTCTAACTTGAATTTCTATCAATTTAACCCTTATTTCATCATTTTACTCAACATGAACATTATCTAAAAATTTAATATTTTTCAAAACATCAACTTAATTTCATCAAAATCTTGTCTAAAGCTTCTAAAATATCAAAATTAAGTAAAAATGGCTCAATTGACTTACCTATTAAACTTACAAGCTTCACACCTTTGATTTTCCCTTTTCTTCTTTCTTTTCTCTTTTTCTTCCTTTCCTTCCCCTGCTTTCTGTTTCGTTTGCTTTGTTTCTTTATTTCTCTCCTTTTTTTCTTTTTTTCCTTTTTATTTTCCTTTTTTCATATATACACACATGTATTTATACTTGAATAATAAGTATTATTTATTTATTCATATGTATATTATTAGTACATTTGTATCCATTTATAACCATACATTTGTCATTATTTAATATATTTATCATATAAAATCTTATAATATAATTATTTAATTAATAAATATCTATTTAATATCTAAAACATGTATTACAAATGTATGTATTTTTATCCATACACTTGTATATTTTATTTACTATACATTTGTCTTTATATTAATTTGTTTATCATATAAATATCTTATAATATAATTATAATAAATTAATTTAATATCATTTATTACTAATATATATATATATATAAATTAAAATCTAAGTAAAAATCTTAGATTTTTATTTTATATGCTGCCTCACTTATGCTAAATGGCATAATTGCCATTTTGGTCCTTTTACTTTCTTTTAATCTATAATTAAACTTTCACACATTATTCAATTTAATCCTTTTATCCAATTATCCTTAATTAAGCTAAATTCACTTAATTAAACTCTAATTAACCACTCTGAACTTTTTAAATATTTTTGATAAATATTTACGGATCTTTTTTTTTGTAACGAAGACTCGAAAATACACTTTTTCGATAACGCAAAATTCGGGTTATTACAGTGTAAAAGTGGCTGGGATGATTAAATAGCTAATAAGAAAGGATTTAAAAGGCAATTAGACCCAAAATTTTATTGGGCTAGACGGCAAGGGCATGAAATCAACAAGAAAATGGATGATTTAAGGGCAAAATTGGAATATTGCATAATTAACTAAATAAAATTAGGACTAGTATGGAAATATCTAGATTTCTTGTGATTTCTCTTCATTCTCATCAGCCAAAACGCCATAGGAGGGGTTTTTAAGCTGGTATTTCATAATTTTTGCACCAAGTGAGCTAATCCGTGCCTTTTTCTTATAATTTTTGTGTTTTTAAGACTTTTACAACTAGGTCATACTATTAAATTCATTAGTTTTTGATTTCATTGATGAAATTGAAAGTCACCATGGTCGAGTGCTGTAAGTTTATGATGAAATATCATGAAATTGAAGCTTTAATTTGTTTATGAGATGATTTTATTAGGTAATTTCAATAGAAATTAATTTTTAGGACCTAATTGTGAAAATGTTTGGAATTAAAGTCTAGTGCTGAAATTCTGATTCCTAAAGGTTATAAAGTAGTTTAAAGTGATAGAACAAAGTGTTAGTTGAGAAAAATAAGCTCAATTGAGAGGCTAATTGAGTAGGGATGAAATTATCATTTATTAAAAGCTTAGGGGAAAAATGGTAATAAACATCATGTACTAAAACAATTTTGGACAGCAGCAGCAGGCTAACTTTGAAAAATCACCATAAATTGTGGAAATCAAATTAGAAGATTAAAAAATATGGAATCAAATCTTATTGAGTCTAGTTTCTTATAGAAGAAACGGTGTAAGCAATGAAATTATAAATCATGAGATATAATAAGTTTTGTGAGACAAGATCAAAATGAATTCGGGTTCCCCTGTTCTGACTTTGAAAAATCATCAAAAATTTAAGAACAATAATTATGGGCTTAAATTCATATTTTTAGAATCCTTAATGAGTTTATTTTCAAGATAAATAAACGAGAACATCATTCGAATCTTGTATGAGGAGATAATTAATTTTTAGTGAAGAAGGATCGGAACTGTCAGACAGCAGAAAAGGGGTGAATTTAAAGAATAAACTGTACTTATTGGTTAAACGAAAATTTCTAAAAATTTTATGGTAATAAGATACATGAGTCTAGTTTCAGGAAAAATTAGCGGATCTTAATTTGGAGTTCTGTAGCTTAAAATATAAATAATTTAGTGACTATGACTCAAGTAGACAACTTTGAATGAACTATAAATAATAGTGGAATTGTAGAGAATGTTACATATGAAGATGAAATGTATTAAATTGATTATTAAATTTATTTATTTAGATCCAGAAAATTCAAATACGAAGCTAGATCGAGGAAAAGAAAAAGTTCAGGACTAGTAGATTTTTGTATGCGAACAAGTATCGAGGTAAGTTCGTGTAACTTGAATTATATTATTAAATACTTGAAATGTATGTTATTGATGTGAATATTATTTAAATGTTCATTGTATGGAAATTGATGAAACATTGATATATTTGATAAAAGGCGAAGAAATCCTAGTTGAATGAAAGGAAAATTCGATGGATCTCTAAAAAGGAATTGACGGTAAAAAGGATCTAGCCCGGATGGGTGATCCTATCCTGATATAGCCCTCCAAGAATATATGTAAAATGAATTTAGCCCGACGGTAATCAATCGTGGTCTCAATTTAGCTTGACTGTAATTCAGATCCAAGCTCATTAGAGTAATTGTCGTAGTAGGATTTAGCCTGACCGGTATTCTCGACAATACTCTATGAGTTTATATTACCGGGGATTTAGCCTGGACTGGTAATCCCGCTGTAAGGATGAGGTTCGTGGGAGTGTGCTCTCTAAAATGGAAATGTACGCACATGAATATGAATTGACGGACTCGAATTGTACAATAAAAGTGTACCTCTAAAAATTCATCAAAATTCTAAGAAATTCAATGGGATAAATGTGGAAAAATAACAAGGGAATGGAAATCATGGTATTGATGAGCTCATCAATCATGGTATATATTATTGATACATGGAAATTATTGGACTAACTTGAATGTTGAGTTTTTGCATGTTAGGGTAATAATTCATTGAATGGATATTTGGATGTTTATTGCATTGTATTGAAAATATTAGGTAAGTATAATTCTTGTTACATGAGCTTACTAAGCACAAAGTGTTTACCCTGTTTCCTTTCCCCCTATTTTATAGTGTTAAGAGCTCAGAGGTCGGATTCGATCGGACACATCACACTATCAACCTCAAGATTTCGGTATATAAAGAAACTTTATTTTGGAAATCAATGGCATGTATAAACTAATAAAGTAAATGTTAATGTGAAAAGATTGTAAGGTCAGCCATTGGTATGGCAAACAAATTTTTGTTTTGGTATGTGATGAGGTTATCTTATAAATATGCATGAATCTATCTTGAAAATATGTTGAATTGGATTGGTTGATGTGGATTGGTCTCGATTTAAAATTGCAGGGAAGGTTAGATATCTATAAAGAGGTTATATTGAGTTAAAAAAATTAATTCGTAAACTCCGGTAATGCCTCATACCCTATTTCGACAACGAATACGGGTAAGGGGTGTTATAAGACCAGTCAATATCATTCCTTTGTACATTTTACCTTGATGCTCGAACACCGAAATGTCACCTCACAAGGCCTAGAGCTTCACACATCATGGTTTGCATTTAGCAAAACCGTATGGCAATATCATAACAGAATTTCATTCTTGTATTCATTTGCCCAGGGGCGAAGCCAGTGGGTTGGCATGGGCCCTGGCCCCCCTAAAATGTAAAATTGCATTTTAGGCCCTGAAAATTTTTTAAAAAATTTAAATTAGTAAAGGTAAAATTACGCTTTGGCCCCCCTAAAATTATAAAAATTCAATTTAATCATTTACAAATTATAAAGATATAAACTATAAAAAATTAAAATTTCATCCGCCCCCTAAAAACTTTTTCTGGCTTCACCCCTGTATTTGCCCATTCTTTCATTTCACCATTCTTATACCTTGATGCTCGAACACCAAAGTGTCCCCTCCGTAAAGGCTCGAAGCTTCGTACATCACGAATTGCACACAACAACTCTGTATAGAGGTATCTAACGAAAATTCCCATTTCCCAATCCTAACTTCATCTATCCCGTCAATAATTTCCCTTTAGTACTCCATTGCCATAGACATGAAATTCATATACCTATTATCATGACCCTTTTCATATATGCCGACACAGTCACTTGATTCTTTTTTGCCTTATCAACTTAGTTTTCTCAAACACCAGAGTTTTCCTTCTTTTGAAAGTTAATGACTATAACCAAAAACCATAAGTTAAACTCAACATTCTTAGCTTAAAATTCAATTTTCTAGAAATATGCAAAACCCATAAAATGGTTTCAAAACCTTTAACTTCGTTTTCATATACCTATTATCATGACTACCCCATTTTTATTGTTCTGGCGGACTATCCCATGATTACTGTCCTTGCGGACTACGCACATTTATCGCCTCAACAAACTCCGTATACTGCCATAGCTGAGCTATGATCTTACTCATCATACCCCATGTTTAATGCTCTAGCGGACTCTATTGGTTGCCATAGTGGAGTTATGGTCTTACACTTGTAATCCCTATGTTTAATGTCCTAGCAGACTCTATTGGATGTCATAGTTGAGCTATGGTCTTATACCTATAATCCCAAATTTTAATGTCCTAACGGACTTCCCCGTTTTTACAGTCACAGTGAATTATACCGGTTTCCATAGTCAAGCTATGATGTTACACCTTAAACCTCTTCGAAATGTCACCCTGAAGAACCTTACCATCGTGGTAGTGTCACTCTATAGAGTCTATAGACCATTGTCACATTGTCGTTCTAGTGAGCCAGTCGATAACCTTTCACCTCACATATAACCTTGATGCTCGAACACCACAATGTCCCCTCCACAAGGCCTGAAGCTTCACATATCACGGTTTGCAACCAGCAACACTGGATTGCAAAATTTAAAAGAAATTTCATTTCCCTATCCATCCACCCATTCCTCCATTTTTCAACTTTTAACCTTGATACTCAAACATGCAATGTCCCCTCTAAAAGGCCCAGAGCTTCATACATAATGATATGAACCCAACAACACCGAATTGAGAAATTTAACAAATATTTCATTTCCCTAACCATATATCCCGTCAACAATTTCCTTCCATACTCCAGAGTTCAAAAATACACAGTCACAAGCATATTATGATACAAACATAATAATGTAGAGTATGTTAAATTATATATATTGTACTATAATTATTTCATGCATACCGACACACTTGCGGATACTCATATACTTACTTATCCTTATGCATACAAGTCATTCTTAAACAGAAAAGATCATAACAGTCATATAGTATTCAAGGCACATCTATATATAGAGTATAGAAACTCACCTGATGCTTCTTTGCCTCATCAACTTAGTTTTTCCAAATGTCAGATCTTCCATTCTCCAAGCAGCTAAGCATTACAACCAAAGTCATAAATCAAACTTAACATTCCAACTTAAAAACTCAATTTCTAAAAATATGCAGAACCCCTCAAAGGTTTTGAAAATTCTTAACTTTATTTCTTAAACTGACGAACACCAAAAGACTTAAAACCTTACCAACTCATTGGATTCCCTACTTATCCAACTCAAACATCATGATTATTGCTCTAAGTAGGGCTTCCTGTAATTATCTCTTCTTCGGGGAAACCAAAGAAGAAGATGAAGAAGAGAAAAAAGAAGAAGTAAAATTGAGAAGAATTCACTCCGAGAATTTACTTCTTAGCTATTTATAGACCTTCACGAATGGCTTTCAACCTTATCAAACAATCTATCAGTAATCATTTTGTCTCCCACTAAAGAACCAGTTGGTTCTCATTCAATCAAAGCAAAATTGAAACTTAACTATGTCCATATCAACCACCAACTTTATAGGGACTAAATAGTTTACCCAAAAATTGAAATATGAAAAGTATAATGACTAAATTTCAAATATGTAAAAGGAAAAGCTAGAAAATAGTTTACCTAAAAAGTTATAGGGACTGAATAGAAAATTTCCCCTTTTCCTTTTATATTTTATATTTTTCACAATTTACTTTTCGCTTTCCTTCTCTATTTGCCCTAGCTGCCACCTTCAATCCACTATGTAGTCAGCCATCGCTGACGTCCCTCGAGCCAACTAATACCACTAGAGTGTAACTCTTTTCCTCATCAATCTATTTGTTGGCTTACAAAACCTAAAAGAAATCTGGATATAGGGGAATTTGAAAAGGAAATGTAAAAAAAAAAAAAAAAAAACTGTGTGATGTTATCTTTCTTTTTCCTTATTTGATTTTTTCACCCAAACGTCTCACTCACTCTCACCGTTGTCGCTGACATCGTGACGATTGTTAGTGGCAATTTTCTTAGCACTTAATTATATCTACTCTATTGCTCTTTCCTTTTCTTTTTGTGATTGATTCAACAACATCTGCAATCAAGATTTAATTTGGCATTTGGATTGTTGATAACGACATTTTTTTGGGGGCAAGAAGTTCAAAATATATCCTCTCTTTTTTTAACATATTTGGACAACTCCAAATGAATTTAGTTTTAACAAGTAAAAAATACCATTTCAAAATAATGTTTAATGGTTCTTCAAAATGTGACCACCAAGTATTTGGAAAAAGGAAGTGGATTTCTTTGTTATACATTTGGACTAAATTTAAATTTTGAAAATTGATATTGCTGATAGTGTTTTATTTGAATATCACCTCCGGTTCAAATAGAACTATACTGGAAAAAAAATTGCCTCTATGTTAAAATTTTCTTACAAAATGTAACTACCGAATTTGTTTGATAAATCTAATGTTTTGGATGTAAAACCGCTACGTTCTTTGCTTTCAATATTCCCAGAGGCACCAAATGGTCTACCTTTTGTATGTGCACCTCCTAGTGGTTCTTTCCTAACTTGGTTTTCACCATATTTTCACTAAAGCTAAGTCGAAATCCCAAATTGAAGACTTTCAACAAATTTGGGTAATTGAATTTAAGGCTTTCTGAAACCTTTTATTATTGCTCATTCTAGTCGAACGTGAGATGATTTCTACTGTATGAAATGCGATCATTCCATTAGTATGTTTTTCAAGCCAATTTGTGTTGTGTCTTAAAAGAACCGAGCTCTCAAAGTAACCTACTTGAAACAGAAAACTTTGAAATTTTGGGCAAGTTGTGACAATTCTCAATGTTTTAAGCCCTGAATCTTTGGCTTTTGGTTAATGTTTTTGATCAAACAAATTTTTTATTTTAGAAATACATTCTAACTCTAAATTATTATTATTAAAACCACCAAATTTTTGAAAGAGCACAAAGTTTTGATAACTTAGAATGAGCCAAAAGTTATGGAAGTTTTGAAATATAAAATATAAAAATTTTAGATTTTATTTCATTTTATTATTATTATTGGTCAAGTTATTTTTTATTAAGGTAAACATTATATTAAAATAAATTTGAAAATTTTTTGTTGAATTTATATATTTATTTATATTACAAACTTATAAAATTATCATACTTATTCAGTTCCTCGAGAGATTATCGAATAATCGAGATGCCTTCTAATCGAAACCCCAAACAAAAAATGAAATCCAATCACCAAATCGAAATCGAATCACAAAAGTTAGGGTAGATCCGACTTGGATTCCTTTCATCATATAAATGATTATTTTTTTTAAGAGAGGAGAGCGGAGGAGATAAAAAATATCTAAATAAACTCTATAAATAAATGCATTTTGATAAAAAAAATCCAATTACCTTTTAAAATAATTTTAAATAATTTAATTGTTTAAATTAAATTATTTTTAGTAAAATAAAAATATTATTATAATAATTTTTTGATGAAAAGAAAAGGAACATAAGTAACTACATAACCAATTGTATTCTTTATCTTCCCGTAGAAGATCAATAACTTCCTTAGGAGCCTTGTCAAAAACTTGTAAACTTGATTTCCAACTCAGGCTAAGCTTAGCAATGCGGTCAGCTACCAAATTCTGATTTCTTGGGGTATGCTTAATCTTCCACTGTCCTTCTTCTCTCATAATGTGCTGAACTCTTCGAAAATATTATTATAATAATTTAATTCATTTAATAGTTTATATAAAATATTTAAAAAACTTAAAAATATAAAAATATAATATCAAAATTAATAATTCAAATGTTAAGATGCCTCAATCAAATTCAAAATTTTTAATCAAAATTAAAATTTTGAATTTTAAGATTCCTGAACAAAATATTCCTCAACAAAATTTAAATTTTGAAGAAAAAAATCAGAGGGAGAAGAGAGAGGATAGAAAACAAAAGAGAAAGAAAGAAAATATTAGACAAATGGGAAAAAAGAGGAGAGTTATGAAAAAAAAAACATTAAACAAAATTAATTTCATTTCATCTCATTTTTTTTTATTCAAAACCGCTAGATATTATTATCAAAATTCAAGAAAGCTAAAGGTCCAAAACCAACAATAGGCGGAAGTCTAAATAATTATAAAACAACCAAAAAAAAAAAACTAAAACGGGCCTTAAGAAATAGCTCAATCGAACAAGCAGAAACACTAGCAACGAATTTAATTTGGCTCAACTCCTAATAAAGTGACTCTTGGAAATGAACAATTTTCTGCAATTAATTCCTAATAAAACTAACCAGTAAAAAATAAATGAAAATTTTTTTTTCTCTCGGCCTCTTTTTTATTTTTTCCTGTCAAGCGACAGTATGAAGAGAGTTTTCGTGTGTGAGAAAGACCCAAAGTTTTTCTCTGCGGTTTCTGTTTTTATTGATATTGAAATCCCCTGCTTCATCGTAGATTGATATTCAGGTATGAATTTTAAGTTCAAAATTTTCTTTTGCCTTGTTTGATTTAGTTTCAAATCTATGCTTTTTTACTCGTATTTAAGGGGTTTTTTTCTTAGGATTTTTGTTTTCTGCTTTACAATTCACTGTTTCGTTTCATGTTTCAAGTCTATTGATCTTGGTTTGGTTGTTCTTTTTGTTTGTTTATCTTTTAGTATATTTTTTTTATTTTTGAATTTTGTGTATCCCTCTGTTTACTATTTTAGCTATTGTCTTACAATCTATTTCTTTTTATTTTTTGCTTAGCAAAAAACTGTTGTGGCTTGGGTTATTGGGTTTCAATTTTATCGTTTGGGATTGTGTTCCGCCTAAGTTTGTAGTTTTCATTGATTTGGGTCGGGTTCGGTTCGGGGTATAGTGGCTTCTTTTTTGGTTTGTAGGTATTGGTCTTGTTGTTTGTCATGTGGGATCAGTTCCCTGTTCTTTTTGGTTTGTGATAGTGGATTTGTTTTTAGGTTTAAGTTTTGGGTCTTGCTGCTCGGGATAATGGTTCTGTTTTAATAGTTAATGAACTTGGTCTATCTTGGGCTCATTTTGTATCGGCTCGGTTTCAGTGGTTTGATTGGTTTTGTGTCGAGTTGGTATGGTTCGTTGCAATTTGGTTTGGGTACGTCGTCTATGGTTTGGTATTATTTCAGTTTTAGTTAAGTCTATCCTCATTTTTTTTGTCGATTTTTTAACCGATTCGTGGCTATTTTGGTTGTGGTTTTGGGTCATTTCTGTCTTGTTTGATTTTTTTTTGGTTCGTTTATGGTGATTTAGTTTCCTATTTGGGTTTTTTTAGTGCCCGGTTCTGTTTCATTATTGTCTCATTCGATTTTGTTTATAATCGGTACACAACTTGTCTCATTAAATCATTGGATGTAGGTAGAGGTGTGCATGGGCCGGGCTGAACAGGATTCGGGCTAGGCCCAACTAAAAATTTAGGTCCTTTTGTTAGGCTTAGGCCCGGCCCAGCCCGAAAAATGGGCCTAAAATTTTGTCCAAGCCCATTCCGAATAAAAATGTTAAAACCCGAGCCCGACCCGGCCTGCCCATATTAATTTTTATATTATTTTTATATAATTTTAATATATATATAAACCATCAAAAATACTAAAAATATCAAAATAAATATTTCTCAACAAATTGAAAATAAATTTTAAAAAATATGTATACTTAAATAACACTAAAATAGATGCAACTTAACAAGCAAATGACTCAAAAATAGTAATAAAATTAGCAAATGTCTTTAAAATAATAAAAAAATTAACAATAAAATAAGTTTTATACAATATCCAAACAATAACAACAAAATAGCAACATAATAGCAAAATAGTATCAAAATAGGGAGAAAATAATATTAAAAAAACAGATTTTTTTTTTGTCATTTAGTGAATTTGGGCCAGGCCAGGCCCGGGCCAAGAATGCCTTACTCGAGGCCCGGCCCGTTTTTTAAACGGGCCTTATTTTTTTGCCCAACCCCATTTTTTGGGCCTATATTTTTACCCAAACCCTCCCACATTTCGGGCGATTCGGCCCGGCCCATGCACACCTCTAAATGTAAGTGTCGGTGTTGTTTTCCTTTTTGTTAGTTTATAATTATTATATTTGTATTTTTTCGATTTTTATTTTTCCTTGTTTTTCATATTACTTTTTTGTTACTGTCATTTTTTTTCAAAACTTTGAGTGGTATAAGATTTTATTGCTAAGATATATTTAAAAGAACTAACAAATATAAACTCAAATCTTAAATTTTTTTTATGATACAAAGCTATCTGCTCCCTCTTTGATCTTTAGTGCGTACATAAATATATTTTTTCTCATTTCAGGAAAATCTTCAAAATAGTTGTCTGCCATGTGATTTAGAGGTGTGCAGCCCGACCCGAAGGCCTGCCTGAAATGTGGGAGGGTTTGGGCAAAAATATAGGCCCGAAAAATAGGCTTGGGCAAAAAAATAAGGCCCATTTAAAAAAAATGAGCCGGGCCTCTGGTAAGGCATTCTTGGCCCGTGCCCCGGCCCGGCCCGAGTTCATTAAATGACAAAAAAAATCTGTTTTTTTAATATTATTTTCTTATTATTTTCTCCTTATTTTGCTACTATTTTACTATTATGTTGCTACTATTTTGTTGTTATTGTTTGGATATTGTATAAAACTTATTTTATTGTTAATTTTTTATTATTTTAAAGACATTTGCTAATTTTGTTACTATTTTAGAGTCTTTTGCTTGTTAAGTTGCATCTATTTTAATGTTATTTAAGTATACATATTTTTAAAATTTATTTTCAATTTGTTGAGAAATATTTATTTTGATATTTTTAGTTTTTTGATAGTTTAAAATAATATAAAAATTAATATGGTAGGGCGAGGTCAGACTCGGGTTTTAACATTTTTATTCGGGCTGGGCTTGGATAAAATTTTAGGCCCATTTTTCTGGCCGGGTAGGGCCTGGGCCTAGCAAACTGGCCTAAATTTTTAGTTGGACCTAGCCCGAATCCTGTCCGGTCCGGCCCATGCACACCTCTAATGTGATTAGCCGGTTCAAGAAATTCTTATCCTCGAATTGGCTTGTTCAGAGATAGGCCGCATTGGAACAGACCGAAATACCAAGTATTTTAAGCATCCTTTTCATCTCTTTTTTTTTCCCATTCTGGTTTTGAGATATTCCAGTTTGAGAATAACTCGCAATCTTCAATAAAATTATAATTTTATTTAATAAAATAATATGTATGATAATATTTTTATAAAAATTTTAATTAACTTTTTGCAATGACCTTAAATTATTTATTATATCAAAAAGAAATAATATATAATTGTTTTTATAGTTAACCATTTTTATAAAAATATAAAGTATATTTTCAAAAAAATATATTTATTGAAGGAATAAAAACACTATTTAAAGCATATTGAGTATTAGTAGAGAAATAAATCAAATTGAAGCTCCTTTTCTTATTAATCTGAAATGCCTACAAATCGTTTCACATTTTGAGTTTTTTTTTTCTTATTAATCTGAAATGCCTACAAATCGTTTCAAATTTTGAATTTTTTTTTTGCTAGTCACTACCTTTAACATCACTAACCTACCAAAATTTGATTATCTTTTTTAACTCTTTATATATTTAATATAGTAAATAGTATTATTTTAAAAATAACTATATATTTGATATAGTAAATAGTATTATTTTAAAAATAAATATACTTAGACATTAGGGTACGTTTGGTTCACTGTAATAGAATAGGGTTGTAATTGAATAGAGATGTAATAGAATAGAGTCAGAATGGAATAGTCTTTGAATCGAGTAATTCAACTGTTCGGTTGAATGGAATGGAATAGAGTTGTAATATAATCCTTGTATTTGGTTGAATGGAATAGATGTTGTAATAGTATAAGGAAAAAGGCTTAAATGACCAAAGTACCCTTAATGAAATTTTTGTAGGTAGATGATTATTGTTATTAAATTTTAATAAGATTATTGTTAAATATATTTTAATAAAAATAAAATAAATAATTTAATCATATTTTAACATAATTATTATTAAATATAATTTTATAAAATAATATATAATTTAATAACATTCTTAATATAATTATTAATAATATTTAATAATAATTTTAATATAAAATTATTATTAAGAATATCTCAATGCCTCATATATTTGCTTTAATCTAGCCTCTCACCTGTTCTCTTAAGTCACAATCGCCAATATAAAAATGTGTTTAACATACAATATGATAATCCTCTAATAACATTTTATTTTAATAGTCAATTTTATTAGAAAATATATTTTTATATTTTATTTTATCCCTTATAATAACATGATAACGACAATTAATTATAAGGTATACTCTTTAATAAATTAATTATTTATAGCAATCTTTTGGTGAAATAAAACCTTCAAATTTTACATAAAATTACTAAATTTTAGTAACATTAGTTCTTTTCTTTTCATATGCAAAATAAAAATCAACTTTCTCAGATAAAAAGCATCATCCAAGGTGATTGATAAAATTGTCCTTCTGGTCTCACTCTTAGATCAACAATGGTTTTAAATCCTCGTCAATCAACCACTTGGACCTTCCTCTGTCACTTGACCACCCCTCCAAAATTCTATTTCACAATCTTTTGACTCTACCTCTTCTTTAGAGGTGGACCAACAAAAAGATTGTCAGTTGGCAAACAATGTATGGCATGGATGGTTATTCTTGCGTGGACAACCCAAATCGTAACAAGCATTCTTCAACCTTTGCAACTTCCTCCAAACATGCAGACTTCGATAATCATCGGGTGTCAAATAGTTCTTAAGAGCGACATGTAAGCTCTCACAACACCTCTTCATCTCACTCCTAAAAAGAGCAAGTGGTGGAAGCTTATCCTTCATAACACATATATCTGGCATGCGAAAAGTATTCATAACTAAAACTCTTCCAGAAAGAACATCTTCTCTTCCTTTGTTCGAAAGAGATAGCATACAACCAAGTACAAACACAATCTTATCCTCTGTCACTGGTTTTTCCTCTAGCGTGAAATCATATGAAACACTACATTCCCCTGTTAGTGGATTGCATGGAGTCTCCATCAAAGCGGTATGGAGCCTTTCAACTGCTCTAAATATTCTACAATAAACCTCAACTTCTGGAATATCCCCAGGAACTGGACCAGTCCACTGTAATTATGATACATCATGAGACTAAGTAGTTTTCTAATCCAAATAAAGCAGTGTCAGATGATGCAATAAAAGAGAATCCAATTTCTTCTCTATGGAAAATAGACATTAAACAAAACTAACAAAAACAGTCTACAATTAGAAGGGTGAAGAGTAGCAATGTAACTCAAATGTATTGATACAAATTATGGGAATCAAAAGACAGAAACAAGGCACCAACAAGAGTTGGATGCAATGTTAAGGCACATTGCACTCCCAAGGACCTTGGAGATGACATTGTTGGGAGGGGCAGCCATGAACCCCAAACATAGACTGTTAAATGGACATCGAGGATAAACAAAAAAGATGGAGACAAGGCATTAAAAAAGCTTAGAGAAGGATAATATTGACCAATTATTGTTGCTGTTTCATTTTGCTCCGCAAATATGCATAAAGAATGTGGTTAATTCACTGAAGGACAAGAACTGGATGTCACAACAGAATATCAAGAATCACTGTATTTATTCCAGCATGAGTTTAGTAAAATGCTTGAGAGAATCAAGAGACCTTTCTTCTTTTTTTAAAGCTACTTCCAGCTCCTTTGTTCATACCAAATAGACCTTAATGGTATATTCAGGAACAAATTTACCAGTGCGTATTTTAACAGAAACAATGACAAGGATCATAATCGGCTAATTTAGTGAAAGTAAAAAATTACACCATGTTAGCAGCAATAGGAATGTTTAGGCTTTTCTTACTTAGGTAAAGAAATGAAAAATTAATACCTGTGCGATTGATGCAGAACCAAGAGGATTTACATCAAAATTTTAAAAAATTTCACCGATGCTTCGACCAAACTCCTCTAAAACAAGTTGAAAAGCATCAAATATCTTAACATATATAGAAAACAACATGAAACAAATAAGCACATTTCTATTAAATTATGACACCCTCCCCTTATAGAGTTCTTTAATGAAGTACTTCAATAACTCATACCATACAAAATAACCAGTTCTATCATTTGGATAAGGATAAATGTGGTGTCACACTCTGCATAAATATGGCTTAAATTCAGTTCAGTAATAACGACGGAATCATAATTGCAGAATTAGTGGATTCAATTGAAGATTGACAATGTATGCAACTGCAAACAAAATGCCAAATGCAGAATGCCTTCAACAGAGAAAGTCTGGGTTGCTTTTACCATAATTAGTATATTATCTTATAGCATGTTGTATTTAAAAAAGGAAGATAAACCATAGCGATTGCATAGATCCATGTTATCTTGAATCTAAGCATAAAAGTCAATTTTCTAGGTAATCGAAAATCCAAGAACTTGTCCATTCTACTAAGTTCTTCATCTCTGCTCAATTCAACAAATACAATATGGCTTCATACAATTTACCTAGATATAACTAGCTCCAAATAAAGCACCATTTCCCATTTGAAACTGAGACCTGTTAGTCTTTACCCTGTATAAGGAAAACAAAGATGTCACAAGATAAAAACCAAGTTTGTATCCATGGCAGCAAACACCAATAATACAAACATACCAGTTCTATCATTTGGATTTATACCAAAATCTACAATTTCTAACCCTATCCCCAGACTGCAGTCTTTGCTACTAAAAAATTTCCATTTTTTTTCAAAATGCAAGAAAATTAAGGAAAAATAATTACTAAACTAGAAGAGGAAAAACGGAACCAATAATACAAACAATGATAACTGAACTACAATTTCTCAATATTCTTCAAGGTAATTCTTATAACAATGATAATTGAAAAAAATTCGAAAGAAAAGAGGAAAAACGGAACCAATAATACAAATAATAGTGGAAATTATAAAACAAGAAGGGAAAGAAAAAAAGGGAAACTTATAGAGGTTCTACAGAGGAAAGTAGACAGCTTTGTGGAGACGGGGAACGAGTCAGAGATAAATCTACGATTCTCAATGATAGAATCGAGGGAGGCACCACTTTTACAACAACGACGAAATTGACGGATGAGTGAAGAAATATAAGGTAAAATTGTCTGGGAAAAAAATTTTGCTACTACATCCGTCGTTGAATGAGCTATTCTTAACCCCTCCGCCGAATGACGATTTGGTAAATCTAACAAATAAGAGAAAAATAGCCATTCGCCGAATGAAAAAAAAGGTAAACCAAACTGTCTTAACTATTCATTTAAGAATAAAGATTCCATTCTCTCTAACTAAACTTGGCCTAAAAATATTAAAATTAGGTTTATTAAATGAAGTTTTAAAAGGTAAACAACTCAATTATCACTTCATTAAAGAGTGTATTAAATAGCAATAATTACGTTGGCAGGAGAAAAGTCCCGCTGCCTGCTTTCATCAGTCTTTTCAAATCCCCTTCATTCCCCATCATTGGAAATTTAAATCCTGTCTCCATGCCTTTCCCATTTCTTCACCATCTCTTTCTCTTCAAATTTTTGTTCTCATTCGTTTTTAGCTTTGGGTAATCAGAGGTGAAATACACCCCATTTATTTCTCTTTCTCTCGCTTGCTCTATTTTCAAGTTCTTTCTCATTCTTTTTCAGTTTTAGTTTAACCAGAGGCTAAAGAAAAAACACATAAGCACGTTACAGTAGGAATATAGTTTTCGTTAGAGAGATAAAGCCTAAGTTTTCTCAGTAGTTTCTTTTTTTTTTTTTGTGATATTAAAATCACTTGCTTCATCGGAGGGTCATTTTAGGTATGGATCTTTACTTCAACTATCTTTGCCTTTTCATGTCTTTTTTAGTTGCAGATCTATGCTTCTCTGCTTGTATTTTTGTGGGTTTTTGGTTTTCAGCATTAGAACAAGTTTGTTTTGGCCTTTACGTCTCTGTTGTACTTCTCAGATCTATGCTTCTTTAGATGTATTTCAGTGGGTTATTTTGGGTTTTCAGCCCTAGGAAATACTGTTTCGGTTCATATTTTCAAATCTATGGATGTCGGTGTGGTTGTTCTTGTTGGATGCTTTGAGAAAGAAAGAAACTCTGGTTCTGCAAGATTTTACCAGCAGTGGCCTCTCTTTTACAGTCAACTACTTTATTATTCATATTCTCCATTACATTGATTCTTGTCCCAAACAGACACGCTATTCCCTTCATCGTATCGCACGGTAATGTTCTTATCTCAATATCTTTTCTTTTTAATTTTAATTGCCTATTGGGTTTGAATTAATCAAAGTTTCTCACTTTCACTTGTTATGTTGGGTCAATTGTTGATTTCCATGGAAATGGGAACTATGTTTTTGGAGAAACCAATGAACCGCAATGATTGTTTGCTTGGTGGGGTTATTGAAACCTGTCATATGCTATGAAGCTCCATTAGTAATTGTAGAACATGGTGATAAACAAAATGATTAGTGCAAGATGTTTGTTATCGTCTTGCTGGCAAATTTTGTTCCAATGCAAGGATGAAATTTATTGTTCTACTTTGGGGGGAGAAATCACGCCTGGCCAACAATGAAACACTCGGTGTACCTGTATTCAGTTATAAGGAGATGGTGAAGTTAGGAAGAGAAAATTGTGCTGTCCTTATTGATTCTCTTGATGCTAGTAAGTTTGACTACATTTTCTTGCAGAATGAAATTCTCTTTTTGTGATTGCTTTGACTCTACATTTTATTTTTCTGAAATTTCATTGAGTCGTAAATAGCCTCTTCATACATGATGATACCAGAGTGCTTGTTTGTATGTTGCTTTTTATTTAACCATACACCTCGTACAACTTGTCTAAATCATATGGTGTTACTACGAGTTCCCATTTCCTTGATGGAATTATAGTAGTTGGATAAATTTGACTTCAGGAAAAGGTTGCAGATATGAAGTGATCGGCTCACATGATATTGCTGCCATTGTATATACGAGTGGAACCACTAGTAACCCAAAAGGCATTATGCTTTCACATAAAAACTTATTGCACCAGGTAACTTCTTAATGCTGATTTTAGTATTTTAGCTTTGAAGAGTTTCAGAAGAATAGTGTGAAGTAATGTCTGGCTTAACTTAATCTACTGTGTAATATTGTTTGTTGTGTGTTTCGTTTTCCAGATAGAAAATTTGGGGGTTCTTGGACCTGCTAAAGCGGGGGATAGATTTCTAAGTATGCTTCCTACTTGGCACACATATGAGCGGGCTTGTTAGTATTTCGTATGTACGCATGGAATTGAGCAAGTATATACAACTGTGAGAACTTTGAAGGTTTTGTTTATTTTAGGTTTACAGTCTTTAAATTTATATAGAATAAATTGATAAATATGAATCACTTTGACTTAAGTTGTACCATGTTCACTAGTACATTCAATGATTCTCTTCTTTGCTTAATTGTTAGTTTATTAGTAATTTAAATATGTTGATTATGTATATTTTTATTTTGTTTTGTAGGATGATTTGAGAAATTATAAGCCAAATTACATGATTTCAGTACCTTTAGTGTATGAAACATTCTATAGGTATGTCATTTACTTGGGAGTTGGGACATCGATGATCTTAATTAATTAGCTTCGTTGGAATTTTTATCTTTGCAACAACTATATATTACTATTATATTTGTCTGTGCAGGCAATTGAGTTCTCTTTAATAAACAAAAAGAAAAAAAAAAGTTAATTGTTTATGTTGCATTGCATCCATATGTCTTGTAATTTTATGTGTTCCATCAGTTTTCGGTCATGTTGCATTCCCAATGAATATTATAAACTATATTGTGGTATAATTGTTCTGTGGAATTTGTATAGTCAGATAAAAAATTCCAAGTAATCACCCGTAAGAAAAAGCTAACATGGAGAGAAAAATGTAAGGTATGCGAGGTAGATGGTTTTAATTGGTGGGATCATTGATGATGTTGTGGAAATGGTTCATGAAATAATTTTTCCACAAGAATGGGATCTTGAATAGGGGTGCAAATGAGTTGTGTCGAGCTAAAGTTTTTAAAAGCTCGATCTTAAGCTCAACTTGAACTTTGAAGATTAAAGCGCTGCTTGAGTTCGATTGAGTTTCATTTTTCAAAAACTTGAGTGTAAAGATCGAACTGCTCAAGTTCACTTGATTTGGCTTGTTTACCTAGTAAAAAATGAGCTTGATTCCCATGCTCAAGTTCAAACTTACTTATTTGTGCTCAAGCTTGAGTTCAAATTGAAATTTTTCAATATTAACTAAAGATAAAAGGTTCAAGTCGCTTGATGGCTCAAGCTTGAGCTCAACTTGAAGATGACTGATTTGAGTTTTTTTTTCTTCTCTTTGCCAAATCCAAGTAAGGCTATCAAGCTTGAGTTCAACTTGACAATGACTGAATTGATTTGAGTTTTACTTGTAGCCGAATCCAAGTGACTTATGGGCACATGTATCTGGTTTTTACCCCTATTATTGATGTTCATTTTTTAGATACGAGAGTTACACGTTTGTAATTTTAGATTAATTCTAGATGGTTGAGCCATGCATGATTAGTTGATTAAAGAAATTACTTACTCTGATGAATCGAAATAATTTTCTTGTGATAAATATTCCCCTTCATTCTGTATGTTGGATTCATCTTCATGTTTAAATTATCCAAATTAAATGCTAATTATACTATTATGACCGATCTCTGGTTAAACTTATTGTGTAGGGAAACTATTTGATTCTAAATGTTGCTTTTAAAATATTTTTGGATTACCTTGTAGTGGAATTCAAAAGCAGATATCTTCCAGCCCCAATGCTATTAAATTAATAGTATTTTCATTCATAAGGATCAGCTTGGCATACACGGAGTTGAAGATAATTTGAGGTGATGGCAATTTTTGTGAAACTAAAGTTGAATTCTGCAGATTCCTTGTTAATGCTTTATGTTCTTATGCACTCTTCCATGGCTTAAAGTCATTCATTAATGCCCAAAAAATTGAGAGAAATGGGGATTAAAATGCCAGTTTAACCTGATACCCATATTTCTTTTATGGATATAATGCCTAAAGTTCAACTATGACCATATAACTTCATTTCTAATGAATTTGTTTAAGCAATTGTGCCTTTGTATAAATTGTTAAAATTCTGTTAAATGTACATTCAAGGTTAAACATGGTTCTGCTTATCAAGAATTCGTTTGACAAGTTGATAACGCTTTCTGCAGAATATGGTGACTTGTCTAGTAGTCGGTGGAATCGACCAAACTGAATAATGCAAATTAAATACTGTATCCTGTCTTGCTTTAATTTTCATTTTTCTTGAAGTATCAATGTTTAACACATTCCCGGACCTGGATCTAGCATATGACCCTCCAAAAACATGAAAAGGTTCCAAATACATGAAAAGGTTATGTTAACTCGGACTCGGGTGTAAGTGTTGGACATAGGCATCTGACTTGAGTATTTTTAATTTTTTCTAGAATTGAATGTATTTGGAGGACTCTTGGAGGACCATATCTTGATGCCCATGTTCGAGCATGTGTTGGAGATAAATTCAGATACAGTAGTTAAAACACAGTAGTACAGACAGTAGTTATTTAGGCAAAATGAAGAGTTGGGTTAATATAGTGAAAAATTTACCAAAAAAGAAAAAGTCAAACATACCCATATAAAATGCGTGCTTTTAATGTCACATGTAGTGAGTGTTGGTGCACTCATATGGTCCTGTGACTGTCTTTTTCGCTCCAAACGATCAAAGTAGATGAATTCTAATGTTTGTTAGTTGTTTCAACTCATTTTTGCCTTTTGATTTTTATTTGATCAATAGGCACTATGCCTAACAAGAAATCTGAAGGAACCTTCACAGATTGTATCCATGTTCGACAATTTATGGTCTAAAACTATTGCTACAATATTGTGGCGGTTGTATGTCTTAGCAACTCAATTACCAGAAACATGTAGAACCCTTCAAAGGTTCTGAAATTCTTAACTTCATTTCTTAAATTAAAGAACACCAAAAGACTTAGAACCTTATCAGCTCGCTAGATTCCCCACTTTTCTGACTTAAAAACTCATGATTATCGCTCCATACTGAGCTTCCCGTAATTATCTTTTCTTTGGAACAACCAAAGAAGCAGATGAATAAGAGAAGAAAATAAAGTAGAATTAAGAATAATTCACCCTGAGAATTCATTTCTTAGCTATTTATAAACCTTTACGCACAGTCTTCAACCATATCAAAACTATCCATTGGCAATTATTTTATCTCCCACTAAATCAAAACCATCCATTGGCAATTATTTTATCTCCCACTAAAGAACCAGTTGATTCTCATCCAATTGAACAAAAATTGAAACTTCACTATGTCCAAATCAGGCACTAAATTTTCCTATTTTTTCATTAAAAAACGTCAATTTCTTTTAATTTAACACTCAATTATTCCTAACTTCTAGGCTTAAAGAAAATCGGTTGCGACAACTCTCCCAACCTAAAAGAAAATTTTATTCTCGAAATTTCTTTTCACGATCAGCCTCAAAAGAAGACTCAAAGGAAATATTCCCCTTCTCTGCCCTCATATGGTTCACGATAGTAATCACCTTTCATTCTTACCGGAACCCTCGACATGACTTATCCAATCGTACATTCGCTTTATACCTGCCCCCTATAATTTGTGAATATCAGACCATTCCGTTGTTGGATACCCCCAATCCATAGAGTTTCTTCACAATCTTAAATTGGCATACGCTCTAGGCGAACACTGCTTGACTGACATCTTCTTGATTTCAATTCTAACGGATACTCTCGTAATTCCTACTTTTTTTCATGTGCTAACTTCGCCCATCTAGCGGGCTACTTCCTTCACGCCACAAGGCGACTAAGCTCGCCCATAGAGTATTTTTGCTACTACCTTGAGGTACCAGAGTTACCACTCTAATTCTAGAGTTTTATTTCAATGGTAATGACAACTTATCAGCCATTTACAAAATGATTGTTGTTTGACTGACTTGGAACTTACTCTACTTACCTGATAGTTACACAATAATGGTAACAACTGGCTTATATCCCTTCATCGAGAATATTAAAGGACTTTTCTTCTTTCGATGCCAACAGGTTTCATTCATGCACTAGTGGACTTGAATGGTTCCTTTACCACTCTTAAATTTTCCACAACTTCTTATACATGCTTTTGGTTATAAATAACCAGAACATTGAGAGGGAAGTTCATAATTCCACAAACCTTTTGCTTGTCTGGTTTACTTAATAGCCCTTATATTTCTTATCTATATCCTTCTTTTTCTCATCTAATTACTATAACGACTCGATAGTTAAGGGTGTCGAAAAATATATTTTCGGGGCTCCATTCCCGTAAATTGGACTTGTAAATAATAAATATTTACGAAGTTAGTTGTATAGTTAATTAGGTTTCGGTTAAGTGAAATTGCATGAATTAAAAGTTATTAAGTATAAGGACTAAATCGTGTATAGGGTAAAGTTGAATTATAATTGAAATAAACTAAAGGGGCTAAAATGGAAATTAAACCATTTAGTAAATGGTTGTGTATAGGTGGCCGAATGTGGCTAAGTAAAAATGCATGTATATATATTTATTATAATAATAATTAAAATTGAAGTTATAATAAAAGAAATAATAAAAGTAAGTGGAAACATGCAAAATTAAGAAAGAAAAAGAAAGAAAAAAAGAAAATAAAGGGCGAAAGGAGAGAACACACGACGTAAGGGCTTTAAGCTTTCAAATTTCAATTTGTTAGTCAATTTAGTCCCATTTTTTTGTAATTTTTATATTTTTAGAATCCCAGTACTTAGGGCTACCCGACCCATATTGTAATTTTTAGTATTGTTCAAGATTTTAGATTTTGAAATTGTTGAATAGTTTAAGTATTAGAGATTAAATAGATAGATATTTAAGTTAGAAATGAAAAAGGAGTAAATTATGGAATTAATTGTTGATTTTGAACAATAGGGGGCTAAATTGTGAAAATTTTTAAATTATAGAGTCGAATTGCAATGTGGTTTAGAGTGAAATTAGTAAAAAAAACAAGTTAAATGTGATGATTAAAATTAATCTTGGTTTAGGGACTAAATTGAAGAATAAGTAAAATATAGTGTGAAAATTGAAATTTTAATGTGAAAATTTAATGTGTAATATTAATGTGATTTAATTGTTTTATTTCGTAGCTAACGTCGTGTAACACCCCTAGTCCGCATCCGACGCCGGATTAAAATTATGAAGCATCTCTGATCAACAGTTCAAATCCAAACATTCATACGTATTCAATCAAGTCAAATTCATTCATAATTAAAATAAGATCAGTTCACATTTCAGGACATAATGATATATATCTTGCATATATAAGTCACAACTAAACTCAACGAATTGCTTACTGACTCAATGCATTAATAAACCTGATATTAACTATTATCAATCAAACCTACTTCTAATACCAGTTACACAATTATTTATATAGTCACCAAATCACATTCAAAGATATATATATATATATTGAACTTAGTAAGCCATAATACAAATCTTAAACCACTATATATGCGACTTAGGTAATAGACAAGTCGAACTTGCTTGACTTACTCAAAATGAAAAACCTCATGATAATAATAATGCATTTCCATATAATTCCTTTAAGTATTAATCATTAAAGATTATTCATACCTACTATAATCATTACAATATAAATATTTAGTCTCGCAAATTTAACTATTTTATGCACACATCATTAAAAATACACTTATATATATATATATATACACCTAAAGTTATGTATTAAATGACAAAATAGTAGTTTGGAGATCTTAACTATTGATCATTTAATGTCATCCATGGTTTAACATTAAAAGCAGATTCTTAGTAACTATGTCTAATCATATAATCATATTATATAATTTAATAAGTAATCACATATAAATGTTTAATACATTGCACTATGACCAAATATACTAATAATAAACATGTACATATTGCGCAACCAACTAAGCTAATATATATCTATCCAACACTTTTTTATCGTTCCACATTTTATATTTCTATCACCATTTATTATATAATACACTAAATACATATTATTCTTTTATTCTCATAATCGAATTTATTCACCTAACACCACATACCCATCCAAGTTCCCACTAGCAATTTTATCATCAATCAAGCTCATTAAATCTTTTAACCAAGAACATGTAAGACCAAATTTAGACATAAAAAGCAAACCGTTTTCAAGCATATAATACCTATCGTAACATTTTAAATATTCTAGCATGTAACTATAAAACCAAGATAGACATAGCTCATACTTAACATAACCGAATTCAACTTAAAGGTTTAGCCATTTTTGCATGGCTTTTATACAAAACCAAAATTCATCAAGTCAAGCACACTATAGTCTATACATGCCATAATTCGTATTTAACTTATAAAGGTACCCAAAATAGTAGATAGTGTGATGAGCCTCGCTGACGATCCCCGAGTTTGTAACTTAATTTCCAAAATCTAAAAAAAAAAACAAAAACAAATATACACACAGTAAGCTATTATAGCTTAGCAAGTCATAAGCAAATAATTGACCTAACAAAGTGTTCAACTCAATTAGGCTGATACATTGTAAATAAAAACTATATACCATTTAATCTCAACTTAAAACTTGTATATAAATCCCCATGAATACATTCGCACATGGACATTATTTTGGCCGAATGGTCAAAAGGCCAAATTGTCTTATTATCATTCAACTTTCCAAACAACTAATTATATTATAATCAAACCTGCATATACTTTTTACATAAGCTAGTAAATCGCAATATAATATCGCATAAATATTTATATATATATATATGTATATCACCAACAGGGCCATTTATATATATAATCACACACTTGCATATAATTATGAATCATTTCTTGATGCTCAACTTTTAAAATCACAAAGCCGAATTCACATACCAACATCACTTAAATTTATTAATATCAACTTCACATGAACAAACAAATATCAAGTATAAACTTATCTTATCATTAATAGCCAACAAACTAACTCATACCTGGCCGTTTAACTCGTAATACACACTCGTACCCAATTTACCTTTGTCCGATGAACCATTCAGAATTAGATAGGATACTCGGATAATCACACAAGTTGTACAATGCCAACGTCCCAGACATGGTCTTACATGTAGTCACATATCGATGCCACTGTCTCAGACAGGGTCTTACTCATAAACACATATTGGAATCACATAACGATGCCATGGTCTTACTCGCACACATATATCAGAATCCTATGTCATGACATATGTATCCTAACTATTCTTAAGGTTCATACGGGGCTTCCGGACGTCGTCACTCAGTCAAAACGATTGCAAGAACATAGTTACCATGCTTATACACATTCGGAATTAGTACATAATAATTGATATATTTCATTATAGTATATAAACTTTGCATTTAATTAAAGTTCAATACGTCTATTTACTTATAAACTTACCTCGGACAACGAAAAACTGGTACGGATCGACTAGTCGACATCTTTCGATTTCCCCCGATCCAAATTCAATTTCTTTGGTTCTTGATCTAAACATATTCAAATTAAGCTCATTCAAACATATTTTCATTCAATTTAGTCCAAAAACACATAAATGGGCAACTTACCATTTTACCTCTAACATTTACAATTTTTACAATTTAGAATCTATTGCACAAAACACAAAATGCACAAAATTTCACAACACCCATGTTAGGCCGAATAGTACCCATGCTCATACAAGTCCATATATTTTATCAATTTCACATTTTAGTCCCTCAAATTATTATTTTTGCAATTAAGTCCTAATTACTCAAAATCATCAAAAATTCCAATACAAAATATGTTAAGCTAAAATATATCTTTCATTTTTCATCATCAAACCAAAAAAATCACAAGCTATCAACAATGGCACAACTCAAAATATTCATCAAAATAAAAAATTCAAGCATGGGTTTTGTAGTACTCGAAGCAACGATCTCAAAAATGTAAAAATTATCAAAAACCGAGCTGAACACTTACCTTAATCTAGCTTGAACAAGGCTGAACCCTACTTTGTTTTCTTTCTTTTTCTTTGTTTTAGTTTCGGTGCAAGGATGAAGAAAATAACATGAATATGGCTTATTATTTTATAATATAATAACATATATTAACTTATTATTATTTTACCTTTTTAACCTTAGTTAATAAATTATAAAATCACTTATATTATGCACTACCGTCCAATATTATATATAATGGCCTAATTTAATCATAAATACTCCCACTTAGAAAGCCATTAACAAATAATCCCTTTACAAAATAAGCTACCCACTTTTCAATTTACGCGATTAAGTCCTTTTATTTAATCGGACACCTAAACGACAAATTTAAATCACAAAAATTTCACAGATATAAATTCACACAAAATAAACATAGAAAATAATTTTTAAATATTTTTCTGACTCAAATTCATGGTCTCGAAACCACTGTTTCGATTTGGGTCTAAATCGGGCTATTACACGTTGTACCGGAATTGTAACACCCTAACCTGTATTCAACGTCGGAATAGAGTTTCAGAGCATTACTAGAACTTTCGAAACATTTTACAAATAATTCTTATAAATTTGCTATTCATTTATCGAAATCATTCAGAACGTCCCTTAGTTGGACCCTTGAGGCCCATTACGAGCATTAGAGTTGAGTCGGGACTTAATCGGAACCTCTAAGAATTTTTCGCGACATTTCAAAGTTTTTTAATTTACAGGGCTTAAACGCTCGTGTGGTTTAAGGACACGCCCGTGTGGTCAGGCCGTGTACTATACACGCCCCCGTTTAACTCTCTGATTTTTAAGGCATGAAGAAATTGAAGTCATACGGCCAAGTCACACGCCCGTATCCTATGTCGTGTGGCGAATTTAATTTTCAAAATTTAGTTGTAGTTTTCACACGACTATGTAACATGCCCGTGTCCAAGACCGTGTCAACTACACAGCTGAGACACACGCCCGTGTCTTTGTTCACGTGCCCAATTTTGAGTCTTTTGTTTATCAAAATTAAGGTGTAGGGGACACACGGCCTAACCACATGCCCATGTTACCAGGCCGTGTGTCACACACGGTCTAAACACACGCCCGTATGTCTGCCCTTGTGGACAAAATGAATTCGTTCCTAGCTTTATTTCTTACCCAAAATTTCACCCAAAACCTACACTTGAAAGACACATCCAATACCAACCATTTCAAACATTCAATTTAGGTAATTTCCATCATTCAACATAGCATACCATTACATGCATATGTGTTTATAAACTTTCCTTGGATTAACTTAGGTATTAACATCATTTGATCACATATAGTTAACATATCACATATGAATATATCATAATAACCTACTTAATCATACCAAAATAAGCCATTACTAGCCATTCCAATGGCTAGGTAATAAAACATCATTTTCAAGCCACTATTGGCCAAGTTATCCTATACATGCTATTATTGTAATGACCCTATTTAGGGCCTAGTCGGAACAGTGGGTTCGGGACCACGAATCCGACATAGTAAAAAATTTTTTTATTAAATTTTTATGGTCTATAGTTTTACAGAATGATTTTGTGAAAATTTTGTAAAAATGACTAAATTTAGCAAAAAGGACTAAATTGTAAAAAGTGTAAAAGTTGAGTCTAGAGGTGTCTAATTATATTTTAAATGCTTTACTATTGTATGAATTATGATGGACCATAGTGTGTGTTCGACAAATTTACGACAAGAATGAAATCTCGATTAAACCTTAGGAATAGATAGGATACAAATATCATAACATTAGGGTTACCGAGGTTATGTGTAAGACCATATGTGAAATATGACATCATTATGAGATTTTGTGTAAAACCATATCTGGGATATGGTATCGATATGAAATTTCGTGTAAGACCATAGCTGGTCTATTGGCATCGGTATGAGATTACATGTAAGACTATATTTGGGATATGGCATTGGCATGGCACTATGTGTGTGAGATTCCCAAGTATCCTTTAGTATTTGAAGTGGTTTAACGGGAAATTCAATAAGAATGTCAAAATTGTGAAAAACTATGGTATGTTGTAAATTGGTATATGTATGTACATAAAACTAATGCTTAATGAGCTTGATATATGATGAATCCCTCGGTAAGGTTGTGATTGAGTAAGTTTGACTATGAGATTTGTAATGACATTTATGTTAATTTACTTTAAGTTAATTGTATGTTAGATGTGAGTCTATTATGCATTATTATTTGCATGGGAACTTACTAAGCTATATAGCTTACACCAATTTTTTTTTCCATTATCTTATAGTGTCACTAAGCCAGCTCGGGGATCAGATATTGTTGGAGATACAATCACACTATCAACTTAATATTTTTGGGTACCAATGATTTCAATATTTTGAGTTATGGCATGTATAGGGACTTAGTTATTTTGTTATGTATCATAATTGATTTGGTTTAATGTGTTGGCCTATATTGGTTGATAATTCATTTTGTAAATGGCCATATAAAATTGGCTAATATTGGTTTAAGTATTTATGCATATGATGAGGTTTTCATGGATTTGGAAGTTTACATAATTGAAGTTGATAAGTATGTGATGTTTGTATGTGGTAAATGGTAGCATGTTAATGATGTGTGGATATCTTGATTGTGGCTGAATTGGTTGAATATAATTACTTGGATTAGTGTTATGTTTTGTTGTGTAAGTGTGTGCATGGAAGGGTGACAAAATGGCTTGGTAAATAGCCCTATTTTTGTTCACACGGGTAGACACACGGCTTGCCCCATGGGCATGTGTTTTGGCCATGTGTTCCCTACACTTTAATGATTGCAAAACAGAATGCTCAGAATTGGGCACATGGGCAAAGAAACGGGCGTGTGTCTCAGCCGCGTGGACGACACGGCCTTAGGCACGGGTGTTTGCCCTGGGCGTGTGAAGTTGCACCTAATTTATGAAAAATTATGAAAATTAAATCGACCACACGGCCCAAGTACACGGGTGTGTGCCTTGGCCGTGTGACTTCAATTTGTTCATGGGTGACAAACAGAAAGCTACACGGGTTAGGGATACGAGCGTGTGTGACCACACGGCCTGGCCACACGGGTGTGTCTCAAGCCACACGAGCATGTGGCTTTTAAAACATGTAAAATTTTCTAAGTGTTGTGAAATTTTTCAAAGTTTTCGGTTTAGTCTCGAACCGCTTTCAATGTATGTTTTGGGCCTCATAGGCTTGTTTTAGAGTTTATATGAATGTAAATGAAAAGTTCTAAATCTAAATGGAAACTTACATATCGATTTTGTATGGTTGCATGTGTATAAGTCCGGTAATGCCTCGTACCCTATTTCGGCATCAAATACGGGTAAGAGGTGTTACAATTATACCAAAATGATTTTACTAAGTATACCCAAAATGACTAGTTGATAGTGTGACGATGCTCCAATGATCTTTAACTCTCGCGAGCTTCCGAGCACTATAAAACATAAGAAAAATGAAACGAAGTAAGCATTACATGCTAAGTAATTTTGTATAACGGAAACTAAACTTACCAATCCCTTTTTATTAAATCTATGTATACAATAACAAGTTTTCCATCTAATTGGCTAAATTGCCTAAACATATGCATCCAATCAAACATGTTAGTCACAAAGTTTACATATACATCAAGTAAGAATAGATGAGCTCATCATGCAATACTCTTTCAAGACATTATCATCTTGTCTCAAAATCCTCATGCCATGTTAAGGGTTCTATGTCTGTTGAATCATTGAAATTCCGATGGATGCTCACGTAGTACATTCGAGGTATACGATTCCATAATACATCAATTCTTATTTGATGGTACCCATTAGGGTACTTAATCAAGGAACACACTCTCGAGTCACATATCATATAACAGGATTACCAGTCCAGGCTAAATCCTTTATATAACGTATGCTCAAAGAGCTAAATTAGGATCTAGTTCAGGCTAAATCCTAATCGTAATGTATACTCGAGAGGTATTATATCATAATTACTCATCCAGGCTAAATCCTTTCTATAACAAGATTAATCGGATTACTAGTTCGAGCTAAATCCCGTCCGCAACAAATGTAGGACCTTATTAGTTTCGAGAAAGCGCATATAATCATTGGAATTCAATATTCAATCGGGACTTACCCCTTTTTCACCATTTCAAGCATGTATTGAATTTCTCATGATAGTATTCAAGTAATGTACATCAATATAAATCACATTACATACAACACAACATTTAATTAAACATATTTACATGCCGGATTAAGTTACACGAACTTACCTCGATACTTGTTCCTGTTAGAAATCTACAAATTCGAAACCATTTCTTTTCCTTGATCTAACCTCGAATTAATGTTGTCCAGATCTATATAAATGAATTTAACCATCAATTTCACACATTTCATATTTAAATGGACTCATTTACATCCTAGGCAAAATGTTTTTTTCCATAAATTTCGATTTCGTCCTTAGGCCCGAAAAAAGAAACTTGTGTAATGTACTCCCTATTCCAAGACTAACCAAAATCCCATTATAAATTTTACAGCAAATGTATTCATAAAAATTCTGAATTTTTCATCAAATTTCATAAGTTTACATTTCAGTCCCTAAATCATGTTTTCATAAAAAAATCACTTTGTAAAAGTTGTTTATCTATCAACAGCCTTTTATTTTCTACCATAAATTTCTAATTTTCAGCATATACATCCTTGACCCATTTTCCATACTTTGATAACTTTTCAAATTAATCCCTCAAATAGAGAGATTAAGCTATCCCAATTTCAAAGATATCAAAATTACTAAAAACAGGAAAAGAAAACTTACCTAATTAAGCCTTGAAAGTTTCCCCTCTCTCTCCTAGGGTTTCTATAGAATCTTAGGTTGAAGATGAAAAAAATAAGATGATATTTTCTTTTTATCTTTTAATTAATTAAGTATTTTGCAATTTCCAATTTAGTCCTTACACTTTTCCTTTATTTTCACGGATGAGTCATCAAAAAAAATCTACATACTTCTTTAATGGTGTAATTACCATATAAGGACCTCTAGATTTGAATTCCATAGCTATGTGATCCTTATAGCTACTAGAATTCAACTTTTACATTTTATGCGATTTAGTCCTTCTTGTAATTAAACACTTAATCGATGAAATTTTCGTATCAAAATTTTCACACGACATGCCTATTATAATACGGGCCATATAATAAAATAAAAATAAACCTTATTTTTGGATTGGATTTGTGGTCCCGAAACCACTATTCTGATTTCACTAAAAAATGGGCTATTACAGGAATCCTCGAGTAAAAAGGGGAAGGATAAAATCGACGTCGAATAGCTCAGAAAGTATTTTTTGTGTTTTTATAATCCGAATTAAATAGTAGATTATTACATATATAATAGTTTGCATACGGTAAGCAATTAAGGTGAGTACTTTGGTACTTGGGAATTGAATGAAATTCATAATTGAAATGAAATGGATTGATTTTGTATATTATAAAATATATTAATTATGAATATATATGTATTGAGAAAAATGTGATGATATATATATTCATGAAACTGAGACATTGGTTGTATTGAAAAGTGAAATGAATCCTTATTATCTGGATCATAAGAGTTCAGGTATTAATTCGACCTCGAGTCGATGAGGCACTGGGTGCCAATTTGCTTTGATTTAACCGATGAAACACTGGGTGTCAATTTATATAGCGCTGGGCGCAGTTATTACTTTAGATTTATCCGATGAGGCACTGGGTGCCAAACTAGTGTGCTGGTTGGATCCGTGTATCCATTCGTGTCTGTGTCGTGTTAATAAGGGAAAGTAAAATAATAATTTATGAGATGAGAAAATATTGAAATGGCAAATATAGGAAATGATTATGAGATGAGAAATGAAAAATGAAATGATGAATCGAGATATGAAACTTACATGAATTCAAGTACTGATCAAAGGTATGAATCATGCCATTGCATGAGATGATGCATTCAAATGTTAAATGAAATGCCATTTACTTTATATTTGAACATGTGAAAATCTTAGTAGAGGTGAATAAGGAATGAGCAAAAATTATACTATTGAATTGAAACACATGAACATAGCTTACTTGTTGCATTTTGCATTTTAAATATTTCTATCAAGTTTATGTTTTCAGATTATAGAAATACCACTGAGTTTTACTCATTGTGCAGTTTTGTTTTCCGTGTGCAGGCTAGGTACTGTTCAAAGTATTGCTGACTCAACATCAAATCACAAATCCTGAGCTCAAGTATGGTGATATTTTATTTTGTAATGGCATGTACCTAGGGAGTCTTTTGTTGATATCGTTTATAAGATGTTGTTAACTTAGTTGCTAGTGAAATGATGGTTAAATGTGTATATGGTTGAGGTTGATGCTATGTTAGTATGCTAGCCTAGTTTATATTTTGGTATATCTTAGCATAATTCTTGCTATGTGCTTAGCTTCATATTTGGTAACTTTAGAAGTTTGGAAGTTAGTTCACATATGGCAAGTGTGATATGAATGAAAAACTTGAATGCTTGATGTGTTGTTAATGTATTTGAACATATCAAATGTGGTACCAATGAGGGTACATTGGTTAGGCATATTAGGTGATGAATTTGGTGTATTTTGGGCATGTTTAATCGTGTTTTGAATAGGTTAAATGATTAGAAATTGAGTTTCTTGGTGTCCAAGTAAATAGGAAATGGTAAACTTGTGATTTAAGACACATTTTAGGTCCACACGGAAAGACACACAGGTGTGTAACTTGGCCGTGTGAGACACATAGCTAGCACACGGGCGTGTGAGGCCATTTTGAAAGGGTACACAGTCTGGCACACGAGCATGTGGCTTGTCCGTGTGACCCAAGTCAGTGGGTTACACGAGCACGGACACGGGTTGGGACACGATCATGTGTCCCTGCTTCGAATGCCTACACGGTCGTGTGTAATAGCCCGTTTTTAGTCAAATCAGAACAGTGGTTTTGAGACCACAAATCTGAATTCAAAATTATTATTTTATTATTATTTTAATGTTTACAGCATGATAATGTGATTGTGTAAAAGTTTTGTTAAGAAATTTTATTGTTTGGTTGGTTAATTCGGCAAAAAGGACTAAATCGCTTAAAATGTAAAAGTGGAGTTCTATTAGCTAAAAGTATCTAACAGCTATAGAACCTTAAAGTTAAGGTCCTTATGTGGTAAATATACCATTGACATAGTGGGTGGACATTTATGTACATGGTTAATAGAATTTTAAACATAAAAAATTAAGTCATCATCTTTCTTAAGCTTGTTCCACCGAAAATTTAAAGGAAGAAAGCCATAGTTAAATACCTAGGTTCGGTCAAAGCAATTTTGTCTATTAAGGTACTATTTTTGTCCCGTTTTTAATGATTTCTATGTTTTTGAGATCGTTGCAGCTAGGTCTAGCTATCCAGGGACTAATTTGCAAAACTGTTAAAGATTTTGAATGATGCCATTGTTGAATACATGTGTATTTTGAAGTTTCTTGATAGATTATGAATGCTTGTTGATATATAAACAAGTTTTGTTAAGTGATTTTTAGTGAAAATGCAAATTAAAGGCTAAATTGTGAAATGTGAAAAATGTGTGGTTAAAATGTGAAATAAATGAAAATTATGAGATTCTAGGGGCATTATGGTAATTTGGCTAGCATAGGTTTATTGTGAATTTCATTAAATTTGGATTTTATAAAATAAGGACTAAATTGTAAAAAATATGAAAGTTTAGGGGAGAATGTGTAAAATAGCCCTAATTTATATTTTGGACTGAATTAAATAAATAGTTGATACATGAGTTAATTTTGAATATATTTAGATCAAGAAAAATAGAATTCGGATCAGGATCGGGGAAAAACGAAAGTTATCGACTAAACGACTTATTTCATCGTTTACACATCCGAGGTAAGTTTGTATGTTATAATTTCATTTCAAAAGTATTTTATGTGCTTTGGTATAGTATGAATTGTGATTATGTGATTACAGATAAGTTCAGAAATGATTCGACTAGGATTCGACGATTAAAATCCTGGTTGAACCTTAGGAATAGTTTAGGATGCCAGTGACATGTCATTAGGTATACTTGAGTTGGCTTCGGGCCATGATATAGCACTTTGGGTGCGAGAGATATCGATTTGGCTTTGGGCCATGCATATTGGCTGGCTTGGCTTCGGGCCACGATATCAGAATTTCAGATAAGTTACCTTGATTTAGCTTTAGGCCATGGTATAGACACTTATCGTGTGAAACCTTGAGTATTCGACGTCTATTCCAAATGGTTCAATGGGTAAATGAAAGATGAGAATGTGAATGAGATTGGTAAGAGTTGGTACAGGATGTGCGTAAACTATTTTAGCATTGAATCAAAGAAATAATGATAAAAGTATATGGTTTCATGAATGAATGTTTGAAAGGTTTGTTAGCTAATGAAAGCTACTTGTTGGTGTATTTAAATTATTGAAGTATATTTATGTGAGTGCATTAAGTTTATATATTTATGTGAGTGCATTAAGTTTATATCATGCAAGCTTACTAAGCTTAATAGCTTACTTTGTTTATTTTCCCATGTTTTATATTGTTATCGAGCTAGCTTGGATTCGGGGATCGTCGGAGATCACATCACACTATCTACCTATCACTAGGTACTTTTGAACTTTGGTATATTAAGTATATAGCATGTATAGGGACTTTGAGTCATGTTGATTATGTTTTGGTAATGATGTTGGCCAAATGAATTGGTATTGTAAATGTTTATATTTTGGTTTGTATATATATAGCCATGAGTGATGGCTTAATTTTAGTATACTTGGTATGTTTGAATCATGTGCATATATATATGTTTATGTCTTGTGTATATTGAGTTGGTTGTGATGATTGATGGTAATAGGTATTATGAGTGTTAAATGGATGATTAGTGAATGTTAGTATATTTATGAAATGAGGCCAAATAATGTACAATTTGGTTTGGTTATATAGATGTTTGAAGTAAACGGTATTTAGTATGTTTTGAATGAGTAAAACATGAGTTTATAAGTATGTTTGTGGTTGATATTGAAATGGTACATTTTAGTTGTAACACCCCGAACCCGAGACCATCGCCGGTGTCAGACACGAGGGGTTAACAAGCCAAGTTCACATGTTTTGCCCACCAATTTGGCATTTCGGTCAGTGGAAGACTGCGTCACCGTCATTTAAAAATCATATCTCGAGTTTCAAAACTCTGAAACTGGTTTCGTAAATTTTCCCTGAATTAGACTCATATATCCATCCATGGATTTATTTCTAGAATTTTTGGTCGGGCCAATTGGTACAGTTTATTAGTTAAAGTCACCCATGTTACAGGGACCGACTGCTCTGACCTTCTCGCGGTATAACTTGAATATCTCTCTGTACAGGGCTTTAATGCTGGTGCCGTTTGTTTCTAATGAAACTAGACTCAAAATGGAATCTGTACATATAAGGTATGTCTCCTAATTCTTTCTGGATAATTTATAGTGAATTTTTAAAGTTTCGACAGGGGACCCAGAAACCGTTCTGGCCCTGTTTCACAATAGCTTCAATATCTCTTAACATGTAACTCCTATGATCATTTCGCTTCTTCCATATGAAAATAGACTCATTAAGGTTCATTTACATAGCTTATTCACTATTTAATACCATTCCTACAATTTTTGGTGATTTTTCACATTCACGTCACTGCAGTTGGCAGCATCTGTTTTAAGGTAGGTCTTATCTATTTTTTGTAGTCTCCATCAACCAACTAGTCTTGCCATACATAGGTTCACATATGATCATTTTAACCATACCAATGGCTGATCATGTGACCAACACTCCCATTTCCGATCCATAATCACATCATGACACCATATATATACATTCAAACCACAAATAGTCTAAGTTCATGCTTCCTTTTACGAGCCATTTTCGCATGGCAGTATACATATACATCGCCACATTTTTAAACCAACAAGGGTAGTCCTATACATGCCATTTCAAAGTTCAACCAAAATTTATACCAAAATAGAGGCGTGGATAGTGTGGATGACTTCGACTTTATTGATCCCGAATCCGTTTGCTATCGAGCGAAATCTATAAAACAGAGAGCCAAAGCAACGGGTAAGCATTTTATGCTTAGTAAGTCTCAAGGAATATAATCAGCTTTAATTAAAGCAATACATTCACATAACCAAATGCATCATTTCATTAATGCACATTCACATAATCGTATTTACTTCACCATCCCAACACTTATGTTCATACACAAATAACGGCTTCATTAAGGCCGATAACTCGCTCCATCATAGGAGCGGATATTCATACGCTCTTACTCCTAGCGCCATAAAGCACACACCGCACTTACCTTGTCATTGGGAAATTTCACAAGTGCATTAGCTGAAATTTTCCAGCAAGCTTATAATTTTCAAATCACATACCTTCGAGTTTAACCGGACGTCGCTACTCGTTCAAACGCCTTGGGACATAGCCGGTTATGGTAACCCGCACCAAGGCCTACGGACTTAACCCGGATATCACGATTTGCACAAATGCCTTGGTCTTAGCCCGGATTTAACAACTTGCACGAATGCCTTGGTCTTAGCCGGATATAACTACTAGCACAATTGCCTTGGTCTTAACCCGATATAATTTTCAGCATAATTGTCTTGAGGCTTAGCCGAGATATCATTCAATTTCTCATGCACACATACATCAATAATCATTGGACATACATATTTCATTTTCCTTACTAAGGCTCAAACACAATTATAATCATTAGCATATTCGCCTTGGGACTTAGCCCGGTGGAATTCAAATACTCATACACACATAATCAATAATCATACACATCCATATTTCATCTCACATAATTCAAGTAAGGTCACTTCTTGAGGACTTACCTCGGATGTTGTCGAGCGGCTTTTACGGCTATTCGATCACTTTTTCCTTCCCTTGTCCAATTGTGGACCTCTTAGCTCTTGAGCTAATTCAAACAAATTCAATTTATTAAAACCTCATTGTGCTAGCTTATGGCGAATATGACAAGGAATTTAAATGGTCATATGGCCACTCTTTAGCTTGAATACACAATGGTCATGCACATTTTATACTACATCAAGCAATTCAATACAATTTATTTGAGCATCAAGGAAATGCTAAGGCCTTCAATAGGCTACCCAAGGCGAATATTCATGTACATGTTGAGGCCAATTATGCACTTAATACCTCACAAAACAACATGCATTTTACTAGTTAATGCTTTGCATATTGTGGCTCAAAACTTATAATATAGCATCAGGCACTTATATGTGTGCTAGGCGATTTGTGCTTGCAATTTCACAATTATTCTTCAACATCTTCTTCTTTAAACAAACTTATTCATCACTTCCTTCATAACCAAAACATCATGTGCAAACATATATATACATATATGAGCATGGCGAATTTCAAGGTGTCCATAGCCATCCAAAACACAAATTTTAACTAACATGCAAGAAGCATGAACCATGCTCATGAATGCATCATGGCGAATATGACAATCATGCTCCTTTTCAACTTCAATCATGATAAAACAAAAGAAAGCTCAAAATCTTACTCAAGAGTAGACAATCCATCATTGCATGCATCATCATCAAGCTTCACACTTAGCTTGCAATGGCTTTATCACCATAACAACTTTGGCCAAATACCATTTCCATGGCTTAACAAAGATTTGAGCCATGGCTAACATGCACATCAAGTTAGCAACCAAAACATGCATGAAACTCCTAACACAACCTCATACATACCTTAATCTTGATGCAAACTTAGCCAAATCTCCTTCTAGATCTCTTCCAAACCAAGCATGAAGCAAAAATCCTCCTTCTTCCTTAGTTTTGGCTCAAAGAAAGGATGAACAAAATTTTTTCTTTCCTTCTCTACAACTCACGGCAATGGGGGATTACCACACTCACACACATTTTTTTTTCATTTTTTATCACCCATACACCTTTGTTTATTATTTCACCCTAATGCACCAACAAAACATGTTTCATGACATGTTTAGCCCATCCTCCTTGTCATGGCCGGCCACCACCTATAAAGGGGAATTTGACATGCAAGTCCATTATTTTGCATGCATGCTTTAATTAGTCATCACACATTTCCTATCATACTTTCAAAGTTCATTACTAAGTCCTTTCTTGTGGAATTCACCCTTATAACACTAAATCAATCATCATAAAATGTCATACATGAGCACACACATATTATAGGCATCAAAATAAATTTTTAATTATTTTTATGCCTCGGTTTTGTGGTCCTGAGACCACCTTCCGACTAGGGTCAATTTTGGGCTGTCATATTAGTCTTGGTTGTGGTTGATTTGGATGCCCTTAGATGCTATGAATTTGTACCATTTGGCTTGTGTAGGTGGTTGCAATTTGGAGTGGAAAAATGGCTTGGTAAAAAGCCTATTTTTGTCAACACGGGTAGAGACACAGGCGTGTGTCTCAGTCGTGTGTTACACACGGTCATGTTACATGACCATGTATCCCCTGGTGTGGTTTTTGAAATCAACTTAGTATGCTCCACACGGCCTCACACACGGGCGTGTGACTTGGCCCTGTGGCATAAGTCAGTATATTCTATAAGATTGGCACGGCCTAGCACACAGCTTGGCAAACGGGCGTGTGTGGCCAATTTGAAGGGTACACGGGCTAGACACATGGGCGTGTGGTTAGCCGTGTGACCCAAGTCAGTAAGCTCACTTGTTTGGACATGGGGTAGGACACGGCCTGGGGCACGACCATGTGCTTCCATTTCAATTGTCCACATGGCCTGTGACATGGGCGTGTTTGGTGGCAGTGTGAGAGAGACGGCCTGGCCACACAGGCGTGTGTACCCTGTTTTGAGAAAATTTTCTAAGTTTCATGGAATATTCATGACTTATTGGTTTTGTCCCAAACCACTCCCAAAGCATGTTTAGGGCCTCGTACGCTCGTTTAACGGACAAATTGATTGAGAATGAAAATTTTTTATATGTTTTAATTGAATATATGTGAAAAGCTTGTTTAATTGATTTGTAAGTTTGGTAATACTCTATAACCTTATTTCGGTGTTGAACACGGATAAGGAGTGTTACATTTATTGGTACGGTTTAGTCGATTCTAGGATTAACATAGCGTATGTGAGAATCTAGCTATACATGCCATATATAAACTGTGATAGTGTAATTACTCCTGACATTTTAAAATATGTTTTCATATAGTAAATGGATCCCAATCGAGCTATAGCTGATGAGGTGGAGAGTAATGCGCCAGCTCCTGCTCAAGGGACAGCGCTATCTGATTCTACACCCGTAACGGGCAATCAGGGAGGAGTGGCTAAAAAAGCCTTCTTTTAAATGATGAACGAGTGGTTCACTCAATACATTCATATGAACCCGGATACTCAACAACCTCACCCCCTCCTAATCCCTAACTGGTTCTTGTAGCTCCTCAAGGAGTCGAGCTTTTAAGATTGAGTAAACCTCCAGTAGACAACATTCGTAAAAATGGGGCTGAAGAATTCAGAGTTAATGTTGATGGTGATCTTGAAAGAGAAACATTTTGGCTTGAGAATATGATTTTGGTATTTGATGAATTGTCTTGTACTCCAGCTGAATGTTTAAAATGTGTTATATCACTGTTGAGGGACACCGCATATCAGCGGTGGAATACATTAGTATCAGTGGTGTCGAGAGAGAGAGCTACATGGGAGTTCTTTCAGATCGAGTTTCGAAAGAAATATATTAGTCAATATTTCCTAGATCGAAAGCACAAAGAGTTTAGAATTGAAACAAGGCCGCATGACTATAACCGAATATGAGAGATACGGTTGATTAAGTACACTTGGGACTATGTATCTACCGAAGAGATTATGTGCAAGCGGTTTGTTGACGGGCTGAATGAAGACATTTAACTTTTGGTCGGGATATTGGATTTGAACGAAATTGTAGTGTTAGTAGGTCAGGCTTGTAAAGTTGAAGACTTTAGTCAAGAAAAGAAGAAAGCTGATTCAGAGGCTATAGATTCGAGAAAAAGAGCGATGAATAAACCTTATCATTCTTCATCAAAGAAATTTTGAGATTCATATAATCGATTGAATGCTTCGTGGGGTATCAGAATAGAGATCGTGGAAATCAACCTGTGAATACTAAAGCTCAAGCTACTATTTTTTCGAGTGTTGGCAGTGTGAGAAATAATAAACCCGAGTGTCAATAGTACGAGAGAAGACATTTTGGTGAATGCTGGAATAAGAGTACTAAAGCTTGTTTCAAATGTGGCTCGCCGGATCATTTTATTAAAGACTGTCTTGATATGATTGAGAAAGATAGACCTTAGAATGTAAGATAGAGTAATGTGTCGACTAGAGGAAGACCAACAAGAAATGCTGGAAATATGAGTGGTAGTCGAAGGGCGACAAAGGACTCCGCTATAAGATCCGGAGCTAAAGCACCTGCTAGAGCCTAAGCTATTCGCACACGCGAAGAAGCGTCATCACCAAATGTTTTTACCGGTGCATTTTCTCTTTACGACACTAATGTGATTGCTTTAATTGATCCTGGATCGACACATCCGTATGTTTACGAGACTTTGGTGTCTAGTAAGAAATTGCCTGTTGAATTTATTGAGTTTATGATTAAAGTATCAAACCCCTTAGGCAAGTATGTTCTAGTTGACAAAGTATGCAAAAATTGTCCTTTAATGATTCGGGGTTACTGTTTTCCAGTTGACTTGATGCTTTTACCATTTTATGAGTTCGATGTGATTCTGGGTATGGATTGGTTGACTCTTCATGATGCCATTGTGAACTGTAGACGAAAGACTATAGAATTGAAGTGTCAAAATAATGAAATTCTTCAGATAGAATATGATGAATCGAGTGGATTGCCTATAGTGATTTCATCGATGTTGGCTCAGAAATATGTGAGAAAAGATTGTGATGCTTACCTAGCATATGTTTCAGATACCAAAGTATTTGAAAAGAAAATTGAATTGGTGCCTGTAGTTTGTGAATATTGGGATGTATTTCTAGAAGAATTGCCTAGGTTTCCACCAGTCAGAGAGGTTGAGTTTGCTATTGAGTTAGTATCGGGAACTTTACCGATATCTATAGCTCCGTACAGAATGGCTCCAACAGAGTTGAAAGCTCAGTTGCAAGAGTTAACGGATAGAGGTTTTGCGTGACCTAGTTTTTTTGCCCTGGAGTGCACCTGTATTGCTCGTAAAGAAGAAAGACTGGTCAATGAGAATGTGTATTGACTATCATCAGCTCAACAGAGTTACGATAAAGAATAAGTATTCGTTGCCGAGAATAGATAATTTATTTGATCAGTTGAAAGGTGCAACAGTCTTTTCAAAGATTAATTTGAGATCCGATTATTATCAGTTGTGAGTTAAAAGACTCAGATGTATTGAAGACTGCGTTTAGAACGAGGTATGGACATTATGAATTCCTTGTTATGCCTTTTGGACTAACTAATACTTCTGCCATTTTTATGGATTTGATGAATCAAATTTTTAGACCGTATTTAGGCAGATTTGTTGTTGTGTTCATTGACGACATTCTGATCTATTCATGAGAGGAGTCTGAACATGCCGAGCATTTGAGGTTTGTGTTGCAAACCTTGAAAGATAAGCAATTGTATGCTAAATTCAGCAAATGTGAGTTTTGGCTCCAGGAAGTCAGATTTTTGGGATATATTGTATCGGCAGATGGCATTCGAGTTGATCCAAACAAGATTTCTGCAATTATAGATTGGAAACCTCCGAGAAATATATCTGAAGTCCGAAGTTTTCTTGGACTAGCTGGCTATTATCTACGTTTTGTGAAAGGATTCTCTATGATTACAACACCGTTGACTCAATTAATTCAAAAAGATGTAAAGTTTGAATAGTCCGAGAGATGTCAACGAAGTTTTGATCAATTGAAAATATTGTTAACCGAGGCACCAGTGTTGGTTCAACCTAACGTGATTTACAGCCATGCGTCATTGAATGGGTTGGGTTGCATGTTGATACAAGAAGGAAAACTGATAGCCTATGCTTCCAGATAGTTGAAGTCGCATTAAAAAATCTATTTGACGCACGGTTTAGAGTTCGCCGCAATTGTGTTTGCATTAAAAATTTGGCGACATCACTTGTTTGGTGAGAAATACCACATTTTTATATTTAATGACTCAGAAAGACTTGAATTTGCGACAACGAAGATGGCTTGAATTACTAAAAGGTTATGAGCTAGTAATTGATTATCATCCCGGGAAAGCGAACGTAGTTGCTAACGCTCTGAGCAGAGAGTCATTATTTGTTTTGCGTGTGATGAACACACAGTTAGCTTTGTCTGATGACAGTTCGATGTAGCTAAGTTGAAAACAAGACCGTTTTTTCTTCAGCAAATTTGTGAAGCCTAGAAATACGATAATGAATTGCAAGTTAAAAGAGTTCAATGCGAGTCGACTTTTGATTCAGAGTTTCAAATCGAATCTGATGATTGTTTGATGTTCTGAGGTAGAATTTGCTTACTGAGAAATCCAGAGTTGATTCAGAAAATTCTACATGAAGCACATAGTGGTTGTTTATCCGTTCATCTTGGAAGTATTAAAATGTACAATGATTTGAAACAACTGTATTGGTGATTAGGTGTAACACCCCTTTCCCGAGTCTGAGGCTGGGACAGGGTACGAGGCATTACCGGACTAAAACATACACATACATGTAAAACTGGGTCATAAAATTTCGTTCAAAATAAAAACATTCATTTATGTTCATAATTTCCCTTATATGGGCTCACGAGGCCCAAAACATATATAGGGGGTGGTTCGGGAGTAAATCGAGAACTTACGAACCTTTTACAACACTTAAGAAATTTTTCATGTTTGGAGAGTCACACGTTTGTGTGGGTTAGGCCGTGTGGTGACACACGCCTGTGTGGCCTGAGACGCGCTCGTGTCCTCAGCTTGTGTAACTCTCTGTTTATGACGTCAACAATGAAAGGGTTACACGGCCAAGTCACATGCCCGTGTGCTAGATCGTGTCCTCCACATGAATGAGACACACAGTTGTGTCTATGCCCGTGTGGCCCAAAAAATGGCTATTTACCAAGCCATTTGGCACCCTCGTTAGCACTTAATTAAACATAACTTCAATGGAACTTTTTGTGGCAATTTCATATCAATTTATTCATGCACAAGGCACCGTACTTTGCCTAGTTGAAACTTATCAACTTCATGCCATGATTATCGTTAACACATTCTTACACTTCATACTTATGCTAAGGTCTATCCATAAGACAATTTAGTCACTTTAAAATCATCAAGTAATCTAGGGCACATTCACAATTCATCCATACTAAACACACATGACCACACCATATGAAAACTTTAGACATTCATGCATATATGAATAGGTTTACAACCTAATAACCAATATGAGCTACATCACATGGCCATACACAAAATGAATCATATTCCCATTATGAGCCAATACATTTGGCCAAATCAAATGACACATACCCAATTGACTAAGTCCCTATATATGCCATAGACTTAAAGTGTTTGAAATCATTTGTACCCTTCAATAGCTGGATAGTGTGATAGAATCTCTGACTATCTCCAACCCGAGCTAGCTTAGTGACCCTATAGAATGAGGAAAAAGGAATGGGTAAGCTATATAGCTTAGTAAGTCCATATGAAAATAATAAGAGATTTATTAACATGTTTTTGCCATATTCTTACAACATGTTCTCAAGGTAACACAATCATAATTGCACATAATTCCACTATTTATTCATATTCCAGCCAAGCTATCTATGCGAGTCATAGTCACTAAATTATTGATAACTTGAGCTAAATAATTATAAATTAATATATGTAAAAAGCATTTGAAACTAGAATAATATATATTTATACTATAAAATTTTCAAAATTTATGGATTAGCTAATAACTATAGTTTATTCTTCAAAGTTACCCCTGTTTTGCTATTTAACAGCTTCGACCTTTCTTTACTAAAAATTAATTATCTCACAGTACAAGAGTCGAATAATGTTCTCGTCTATTTCTCTTGAAAATAGACTCATTAAGGATTTAGTCATATGAATTATATCCCATAATTATTTTCATACAATTTTTAATGATTTTCTAAAGTTAAGACGAAGGGACCCGAAATTACTCTAACCGTATTTCACAGAAATCCAAATATCTCATAACATGAAATTATTTTGCTTACACAGTTTTTTCTATGTGAAACTAGACTTGATAAGATTTAATTTCATATTTTATTCAACCTCTAACTCAGTTTATAAAATTTTTGGTGGGTTTTTAAAGTCAAACTACTGCTGCTGCCCAAAACTATTTTAGTGTAAAATAATGATAGCGAAGTTTATAACACCTTTACAAATCATTTCAACCATCATGGTAAAAATATATATTTATACATCATAAGGATAGACCCATAATCACAAGGTCATCACAAAATCATTCTCATAGGCATGACTTACTTATTTGCATCCTTACCAAAGGTGCATCATAAACCGAAATCATTTCTCATGAGTTTTGCACACATACCTATACCATTTTTCTCAATCATGAAAAAATATTTAAATACCTATTGAACCAGTTGGAATACTAAAGGATACCCGATAAGCCTCATACAAAAGGGTAAAATGCTGATGCCATGTTCCGGACATGGTCTTACACTGGCTCTCATACATCAGTGTCGATGCCATGTCCCAGACATGGTCTTACACTGACACATACAACAATGCCGATGTCATGTTCCAAACATGGTCTTACGCTAGCTCGAATATTGAGGCCGATGCCATGTCCCAGACATGGTCTTACTCTGGCTCACATAAAAATGTCGATACCATGTTCCAAACATGGTCTTACACTAGCTCGCATATACCAGTGCCGATGCCATGTCCTAGACATGGTCTTACACTGACACATATCGAGGCCGATGCCATGTCCCATACATGGTCTTACACTGGCTCTCATATCTCCATGGTCGAACCATGGTCTTTTCCGTCAATTCATCATGAGTCTTAGTCCGATTGTACTCGATCATGCATTTTTCTTAGATTGATCTTTCAATTCAATCTCATATTATCATGATTCAATAACTATTATTGTGACACCCCTAAAGTGACCCTAGTCGGAAAGTGGTTTCGGGACCACTAAACCGAGTCATAAAAATAATTAACCGTCATAGTTGATGCTTATTATATGTATGTATGCATGTATAAAAATTTCATATTGGAATTTTGTTAATTGTAAGTGAATTTTATTAAATAGGACTTATGTGGGAAAAATTTAGAAATGTGCTAGGCAAATGTAAGTGGCCTATTTATGCATGTTGCAAAATAATTGTACTTGCATGTCAAATTAACCAAAGAACAAGATGGTGGCCGGCCATGCTATAAGTTAAAGCCTATTAAAAACATTTGGTGTTAGTGTTTTATGGGAGAAAGAATAAAATAAAAGGCTAGTAATAAAGTAATGCAAAGGGGAGGGGTGATGAAAACAAAGTTGTCTCATCCATGTTTCCCCCCCCCCCCATTGCCGTGACTTGAGAAAGAAAGAAAAGAAGAAATCGGTTCTTCTTGGCCGAAATGAAAAGAGGAAGAAGGGAGTGAAGAATTCGGTTATCCTAGGTCAATATTAAGGTAAGAAAGTTTATACTAGTTCTTGAAATTTTAGTTGATATGGAGTGAGATATCAAGTTATTTTTGTAACCCATGTTGAAATTTTGAGTGTGGAATGAGTAAGGTTTTCGGCTATGGAGATTAATAAGGGTGATGGTTGTTGTTTCATGCTAAATCTAGATGAACAATGGTAGTTGCTTACATCTTGATATTTATGAGTTCCTTTCTTGGTTCTACCTTAGACCCACGAAGTATATTTTTATTTAGTGTTGTTGGAGATTGATGATTGAAGCTAATGAGTGAGAGTTGGATAGATATTATGAGGTTAAAATTCATGGGATTGTAAGCTTGTAAGTTGGATGATGAAATTCATGCTTTGTGAGGGTAAATGGGTTAAAAGGAGCATTCGACCATGATGTAAAAGCATGATGAAGTGATGTTAAATGCTTTGAATATTGAGTATATGTTGTTATAAGTTGAATTTAAGGTTTGTTAAATTGTCTTTGTCATTGCCGAATGTGTGTAGTTAAAGAAAAAAAATTGTTAAAGTGCTTAGTTAATTGATATTAGGTTAATGTATGTGCTTTGAATTGATGGAATGGAGAGGATGCTTTGAATGTGTTATGAACAATTATATGTTAAATTAAGGTTTGCTAAGCTAGCTATTAAGGTGAAGTACAAATGTTAATATTTGATTGCTAGTGTATATATGGGTATTAGCCGAGTTTTGAACTTGAAACAAAATGGTATTTAGTCAATACAAGTAACCATATTCGTAGAATGTATTAAGTATAGAATCGGCCTCAACATAGACATGCATATTCGGCCACATGAGGTAGATTGATGTTGCATCTATTCGGTTAGAGGCAAGCATATTGATGCTTTTATCTTGGCTTAGATAATCGGTTAAAAGAGAGTGTGGTCTAATATGTTGAGTTGAATCATGATTTCATATATATGTGACTCTAATGTCTAATGTATATATGGGTTAAGTGCCTTGAGTTTCTCTTTTTGATGTTCAAATGATTAAATCAATTTATTTGTTAAATTAAGCTCAAGAGCAAAGGGGAACTAAATCCGATAAAGGGAAGGAAAAAGTAAACGAATAGCCGTGGATATCTAATTGTCGACCACTTCCGAGGTAAGTTTTAAGTGATTAAACGTTGATTAAATTCAATCATAATAGGACATAATGAGTTGATTTAATAAGATATGATGTGGCCATGATATGTCTTAAACTCAAATGGTAAGTTCATAAGTGTTTGGACTTGGAAATTTGAGAGCAAATTGTAATAATTTGCTTTAGACAGCAGCAGTAACGTGATTTTAGAAAATCACTATAAATTGTTGGTGTGGAATTATATGCTGAATAAAATATGTAATCAAAGCTTAGTTAGTCTAGTTTCTTATGAAAGAGACCGTGTAAGCAAAGAAATTTCCTATAAAGATATATTTAAAGTTGTGTGGGACAGTGTCAGAATGACTCTGAAATCCCCTGTTCTGTTTTTAGAAAATCATCATAATTTGTACAAAAATGGTTATAAGATAAAATTTATATGCTTAGACTCCTTAATGAGTCTAGTTTCAAATGAAATCAAATAGAACACATTTTGAATTCTGTACAATGAGAAATTTGATTCGTAGTGAAGAGTGGTCAGATTAGTCAAACAGTAAACAGGGGAAACTTTAAGAAAAATCTGGTATTGATGGACCAAACCTAAAATTCTGAAAATTTTATGGATGGAAGGTATACAAGTCTATATTCAGGGAAAATTAACTGCAAGTGATTTGGAGTTTTGTAGCTCCAGTTATAACTAATTTAGTGACTATTGCTCAGGAAAACAGCTCGTAGTGGATATGTGATTTTGTTGTAAACATGGATAAAACTTGTTTTAGTTGCTCATAAGCTATTGATTAAACCCATACGTGAATTCTAAATCGTGATATTGTAAAACGATATATGAGTGTTAGATGGATCTTTGATATTAAAATTTGTGAAATTGTAAGTTTATGAGTATTCGAATATGAAATGATAGTATGGCGTGAAATTGAATTATTCATTGGAAAATGATTGATGTAGATTCGGCCAAGACAAAGTGTATACATGATAGTATATGTGGTATGTGAAGTATATTTGGATAATTGTGATGTGGATACATGAAAATTTATATTTTGATTTAGGATTTTATGTGATGAAAGTGAATATGTATATATGAGATAAGGCCGAATGGCCAATGTGATGAATGTGAACATGCATATATGTGATAAGGCCGAATGGCCAATGTGATGAATGTGAGCATGCATATGTGTGATAAGGCCGAATGGCCAATGTGATGAATATGAGATATGCATACGTGGTAAAGCCGAATGGTCAATGTGAAATATATATATGAGATATGTATATGTGGTAAAGCCGAATGGCTAGTGTGAAATACGTAGGCGATGTGCGTATATTGTGGCCGAACGACCAAATGTGAAAGGTGTGTATTATTAGATATTTGATGAGGCAAATGAATTACAAATATGACAGTAGATGTGAATGTTGTAACATGTGATTAAATGTACACGAAACTTGGAAATATATTCCGGGTAAGACCCGATGACTACGTGTGGAGATTATGTCCGGTAAGACCCGATGACTACGTGTGGAGATTTTGTGCAGGTAAGACCCGATAACCGTGTGGAGATTTCGTCTGAGCTAAAGGTCTCGCCGATAATCTGAGTAGAGGTTAAAGCTATAAGACTTCGTAATAAGAATTGTTTATAAATATATTCAATGCGAAAGGTTAAACAGGTATGTACTCCAAGTTTATATGTGAGCTTGATTTGAACTAAATCATAAGGTAGTTATGTGATGCATACGAGAGCAATCTATGAGACTATTCCTATGATTATGTGACATCGGATCAGTGTGAGAGGTTATGTGAAATCATACAATATATCTATGTCACATGAGCTCACTTTTATGTGAAAGTTTATCTGCCTATTGTATATGATGAGATGTGCATATTCGATAAAGGGATGGTATGCCCGAAGGAAGAGTGAAATAAAAATACGAACAACTATGTTATAATTTGATCGTTATCTGTTGACACTGCTTAAAACTTACTAAGCATCATAATTGTAACGCCCCCACACCCGAGACCGTCGCCGGAGTCGAGTATGAGGTTTACTAAGCTTAGTTTAACATTTTTAGAACTTTGAATTATTTGTTTCTACATTCACAGCTTTTAAGCTACTTGCGTCCACAGTCACAAGAAAATCATATCTCGAGTTACTTAAACTCGAAATTAAAATCCGTAAATTTTCCTGAATCTAGACTCATAAAACTATCTACTAATTGTTTTTCTAGAATTTTTGGTTGGGCCAATTAGTACAGTTTATTAGTTAAAGTTACCCCTGTTTCAGGACTCGACTGGTCTGACCTCTGTTTACTACGAACTACATTTCTCTCTGTACAAAATTCATATGACTATGAGATTTGTTTATACTAAAACTAGACTCAATAAGGATTCTGAGGATATAAAATACACCACCTAATTATATCTTTACAATTTATGGTGAATTTCTAAAGTAGGAACAGGGGATTCAGAAACTGCTATGACTCTGTTTCACTAAAATTAAAATATCTTCTAACATATACTTCCTTTACTTGTTTCATTTGTTTCATGTGAAACTAGACATAATAAGCTTCAATTTGATATGTATTTCACCACCAAATTCAATTTCTATGATTTTTAGTAAATTTTCAAACTCGCGTTAGTGTTGCTACGATATTCTGTTTATGGTAAATTTCATCCTTTTTATGAGTTTTTATGCACTAAGTATCTTAATAGTTTTCCTTAACATCAAACATAATCTAAACTAACCATTTTCATAATTTATCATTATCAAGAATTTCCTCAACCATTTCACAACCATACCATAAGATCATTTACACAAAATGGGTATATTGCTATACATGCCATACTTAAATTTACAAGCCATTTACCAAAAATCTTCGGATAGTGTGGTGAGCCTTCGACCTATCCCGACTCTCGAGCTGGCTTGTCCAAAACTACAATGAGTAAGAAGGAGGAGTAAGCATAAATGCTTAGTAAGTTCATATGCAAATAATAAGTAACATAACAAACAGTTATACCACCAACATTAGCATACATCACTAAAACACATATCACATTTTTAATCATTCTTCATCATCTTATTACCTTATCGTGGTTGTATCAATACTCAACCCGAGGGTTAAATACATACCTGTCCAAAATATCCATTTCATATCACTTACCAATACGTCTCTTTACATCTCGAAATTTTCCTCCATTTGAGTAGAACTTTACCCGTTGAACACATCGGAATATAATTCGGATACATGGATAACTTGCACATAAGTGCCACATATTCAATCAAGCAATCATGTAACCCGCCCATAAGCGAACTCGGACTCAACTCAACGAGCTCGAGGCGTTCAGATCCATAAGTGAACTCGGACTCAACTCAACGAGTTCGGACATTCGCATCCATAAGTGAACTCGGACTCAACTCAACGAGTTCGGATGCTCAACCATCCTAGTGACATGTCACTTGTATCCTAATCTATTCCTAAGGTTCAAACGGGCGTTTTCCTTGATCACTTATCCTTGCCGCCTTCCGTAGAATGCCAAAATCAATACTCAGAACAATTATATTTAACAAGTAGTTCACATAATTTACATATTATTTGAAATTAACCACAAAGCATACATTTCATAATGAAATTCAGCATAACACATAATTAATATCAATAACTTAAGAATAACAATTATGCTACATTATTTACACATGAACTTACCTTGGTACCAAAATACAAAGATTTTGCAATTTAGTCCACAATCTTTTCTTTTCCTCGATTGAGGTCGATTCCACGTCTTTCTTGATCTAAAATAACACATTTAGCTTATTTAATACTCACATTATCAAATTAATCCTTAACTCAAATTTTGGCAAAATTACAATTTTACCCTAAACTTTTGCATATTTACATTTTGCCCCTAGGCTCTGGATTAAACTTTATTCCTTATTCTTATGTTTTACAACATGCTGATCACTTTTCTCTTCTATGGCAACATCAAATTCTCACTCTAACATGTACTTGTGACTATTAGGTATTTTTACCGATTAAGCCCTTTTACTCGTTTTTGCTTAAAATCGAGTAGTACAAGTTGTCTAACATAATTTAAAACTTCATATTCCATCATAAAACATCAAAATACACAAATTTCACCTATGGGTATTTTTCCAAATATAAACCCTAGGTTAAATTATTGCTAACATAAGCTTTATCGAGTTAGGGATCTCAAAACGTAAAAATCATTAAAAGCGGGCTTGGAATCACTTACTATGGAGCTTGGAAGCTTGAAACAAACCCTAGCTATGGAGAACCCTTGAAATTTCGGCCTAATGAAGAAGATGGACAAAATTGGCTTTTAATTTTGTTTTTAATTCATTTTAATAACTAAATGACCAAAATACCCTTACTACTAAACTTTCCAAAAATTCCTTCCATGTCCTAATTTTGTCCATGAACTTAAAATTGGTCAAATTGCTATTTAAGACCTCCTCATTAATATTCCAAAACAATTTCATACTAAAAACTTCTAGAATGCAAGTTTTGCAACTTATTCGATTTAGTCCCTACTTTCAATTTAAGCACTTTAGGCATAGAATTTCATCATGAAATTTTCACACAATCATGCAATCATATCATAAACATCAAAATCATTGTAAAATAATTATTTCTATCTCGGATTTGTGGTCACGAAACCACTATTCCGATTAAGCCCTAATTTAGGATATTACAACTCTCCCCTTTTAAAGATTTTCGTCCTCGAAAATCTTACCTAGAAATAACAGTGTGGGTATTGGTTTCTCATAGTTTCTTCAGTTTCCCATGTAGTCTCTTCTACCCCATGCTTTTGCTACAACACTTTCACAAGTGCAACACTTTTATTTCTTAGTTGTTTGACTTCTCGAGCTAAAATCTTAATCGGTTCTTCTTCATAAGTCATATCAGTCGCAGTTCAATTTCGTCGGTGAAATTATATGTGAAGGATCCGAACGATCTCGACGTAACATAGATACGTGAAACACATCATGAATCTTTTCTAATTCGGTGGTAAAGCTAGCCGATATGCTACCGTCCAACTTTTTCAATTATTTCATACGGTCCAATAAAACGCAGACTTAACTTGCCCTTTCGTCAAAATCTAAGGACTTTCTTCCATGGAGACACTTTCAAAATACCTTATCACTAACATGAAACTCAATGTCCTTTCGCTTTAGGTCCGCATAAGATTTACGTCTATCTGAAGCGACTTTCAAACAATCTCGAATTATCTTCACTTTTCTTCGCTTTCTTTTTAAATCAACTCCATAAATCTGATTTTCCTTGAGTTCACCCAATACAAAGGCGTTCGACACTTGCGACCATACAATGCTTCATAAGGTGCCATTTTCAAGCTCGTCGATAGCTATTGTTGTAAGCAAATTCTACCAACGGCAAATATCTTTCCCAACTTCCTTGAAATTCCAATACACAACATCCGAGCATGTCTTCAAGAATCAATTACTCTCTCGATTGTCCATCGGTTTGTGGATGAAAAGCGATCGAAATTTAACTTCATACCTAACGCGTCTTGCAACTTTTGCCAAAACCGCGAGGTAAACCTTGGATCTCTATCTCAAATAATCGATAATGGTATTCCGTGTAATCTAACAATTTCTTTAATATACAATTCAGCCAACTTGTTAAGAGAATAATTCAACGCATCGGGATAAAATGAGCCGACTTAGTTAATCATCAACTATTACCCGATGGCATCTTTCTTTCCGAGTCAATGGCAATCTGAAACAAAATCCATAGTAATCGATCCCATTTCCATTCAGAACCATAATAGGCTGGAGTAATCTCAAGGTACTTGGTGTTCAACTTTCACCTATTGACAAATTAAGCATTTGGACACAAACTCTGATATATCTCTTTTCATTCCATTCCACCAATACATTTTCTTCAAGTCATTATACATTTTCGTACTACCCGGATGAATCGAGAAATAACCACTATGTGCTTCTGTAGGATCTTTTGAATCAATTCCTCATTTTTCTACACAAATCCGATCTTTAAACATTAAGCACCCATCGAACCAATTCAAAATCGATCCCAGACGACTTCACCTTTATTTTCTTTTGGCTAGCAAATCTTGATCATTTTTCCGAGTTTGAAATCTCTTGTAAAACATTGGTTTTGCTCTTAACTCGCTAGAATCGAACCATCATCCGACACTTTCAACCGAGTGTTCATAACTCTCAAAGCAAACAACAACTTTCTGCTCAAAGCATCAGCAACCACATTCGCTTTTCAGGATGATAATCAATAACAAGCTCGTAATCTTTCAACAACTCCAACCATCTTCGTTGTCTCAAATTCAAGTCTTTTTGTGACATCAAGTACTTAAGACTTTTGTGGTCGGTATATACCCGACATTTTTCACCATACAAATAATGTCGCCAAATTTTCAAAGCAAACACCACCGCAGCCAATTCCAAATCGTGAGTAGGATAATTCCTCTCATGAGGTTTTAACTGCCTCGAAGCATATGCCACCACTTTTCCTTCTTGCATGAGCACACACCCCAAACCATTTAGAGAAGCATCACTATACACCACAAATTCTTTACCCGATTCGGCCGTACTAACACCGGTGCCTCTGTTAATAACTTTTCAATTCTTCAAAACTCGTTGACATTCTTCCGTCCATTCAAATTTAACATCCTTTCGAGTAATCTAGTTATAGGAGCAGCAATTATAGAAAATCCATTTACAAACCGCCGATAATACCCAGTTAGCCCCAAGAAACTTCTAACTTCGATTCACGTTTTTGGTGGTTTCCAATCAACAATGGCTGAAATTTTACTAGGATCAACCCGTATACCATCACCAAACAATATGACCCAAAAATCCAACTTCCTGAGCCAAAATTCACTTTTACTAAACTTAGCATACAAATGCTTATCTCTCAAAGTTTGCAAAACTATCCTCAAATGCTCAAAGATGCTCTGTCTCATCTTTTGAATAAATTAAAATATCATCTATAAACACCACAACAAATTTGTCCAAGTATGGACGAAATATACGATTCATTAAATCCATAAACACAGCAGGAGAATTTGTCAATCCGAATGGCATAACTAAAAATTCATAATGACCATACCTTGTTCTAAAAGCGCTTTTAGGTACATCCGACTCCTTTACTGCAGCTTGGTAATACCCAGATCTCAAGTCAATCTTTGAAAACCATGTCGCTCCTTTTAGTGATCAAACAAATCATCAATTCTCAAGAACGGATACTTGTTTTTGATTTTCACCTTGTTTAACCGCCGATAATCAACACATAATCTCATAGAACCATCCTTCTTTTCACAAATAACACGGAGCACCCCAAGGTGAAAAACTCGGTCTCACAAAGCCTTTATCACCAACTCTTGCAACTACGACTTTAATTCTTTCAACTCTGTTGGTGCCATTCTATATGGAGCAATCGAGATCGGAGTCGTTCCCAGATCAAATCAATACCAAATTCTACTTCCCGACCGAGGCAAACTCGGCAATTCTTCCGAAATACGTCCGCAAATTCACACACAACCTTGATTCAACTTTCTTTTCAACTTCTTTTGTATTAATTACATACGCCAAATAAGCTTCATAACCCTTTCTCGATATCTTTGAGCCGACATTGAAGAAATCACACTAGGCAATGCCTCGATTTATCCGATTCAACCCGCAGAGTTTCACCATTTCCACACTTTAATTCTATAACCTTTTCTTTGCAATTTACTATAGCATCATGCAATGTCAACCAATCCATACCCAAAATAACATCAAATTCATCAAACGGCAACAACATCAAGTCGGTAGGAAAGTAATGATCCCGAATCATTAAAGGACATTTCTTACATACTTTATCAACAAACACACATTTGCCTAACGGATTCGACACTCTAATCATAAATTCAGATTCTCAATAGGTATATTCATACTAGACACCAATTTCATGCACACATATGAATGAGTAGAACCGGATCAATCAAAGCAATAACATTAACATTTTAGAGAGAAATGTACCGTAATCACATCGGTGAGGAAGCATCTTCACGCTTTAATAGCATAAGTTCTAGCCGAGCCCTTCCTTCAGTCTAACCGGTGCATCCTCGCTACATTCTTCTCGCTTGTTTCACTTCCAACTTTTCTGGATACCTTCCCTCGAGTCTGCACCACTAGCTTTTACATTCGAAATTTTTCTTTCTCGACTCTCTCAAGGCGCTCTAATAAAATGATCCGGAGAACCACATCGAAAACATTCATTTGCTCTTCACGGACCAAAATGATTTCTACCACACACGGCACTTTTCGGGTTTAACAAATCTCGTATTTGCCACACTAGCCGCAGATAGTCCGAGATTTAGGACCCACATTTCGCTTCTTAAAATTTCCATATGATTGCCCAAATGAAACTTGGGAATGAGGATTCATATTTCTTGACTTTCCAGCTTTGTTGTGAGGTGCATTACTCATTGGTCTTTTCTTCCAATTTCGTGTTTGATTCTACCTTTTCATTTCCTTCAAGAATTCTTCACCTTGCAAGCTCGATCGACAAGTACCACCATTTCTTTTAGTTCAAGGATCCCAACAAATACCTTAATGTCTTCGTTAAGCCCGTCTTCAAATCGTCGGCACATCTTGGCTTCAGAGGAACATATTCCCCGCATACTTACTTAATCGAACAAACTCTCTTTCATATTCGAGATCGCCATATTACCTTGCTTCACTCAAGAAACTCTTTACATTTCGATCAATAAATCTTTCACTAATATATTTCTTCCAAACTCTTCTTGAAAGAATTCCCGTGTTACCCTCTCTTTCGGTACCACCGAAATCAAAGTCTTCCACCAATTATAGGTGAATCTCTCAACAAAGATGTAGCACATTTCAAACATTCTTCGTGTACAAGATAATTCATCAAATACCGGATAGAATTTTCAAGCCGAACTCGCTTTCTCGCATCATCATCAATATTTGCTCTAAATTCTTCAGCCCCTTGTTTACTTAATTCTATCAACGGGGTTCGTGAAATTTTATCATATCCACTCCTTGAGGCATTGGAGGCATAGGTTGAGGAATTGGGGAGGTGGGGAGGTCGTACATTTGGGTTCGTCATGAACGAACTCAAGGTACCATGCACTCATCATTTGGAGAAAGGCTTCCGATCCCTTTCCTCCTCCCCGACCAACAGAGGGGTGGGTTTTCAGTCGTGCTGCTCCATTAGCCGAGTGGCGCATTACTCAGACTTCATCTCGCCACAATGGATCGGGATCCATTTACTATATAAAAATTTTTCATTTAAAAGGTCAAGTCGTCACACTATCACAATTCATACATATGGCATGTATTGCAAAATCCGTACATACAACACGTAGTCCGAGAACCGACTAAACCTGCTCTAATACCACTAAATGTAATGCCCCCACACCCGAGACCGTCGCCGGAGTCGAGTATGAGGTTTACTAAGCTTAGTTTAACATTTTAGAACTTTGAATTATTTGTTTCTACATTCACACTTTTAAGCTACTTGCGTCACATCACAAGAAAATCATATCTCGAGTTACTGAAACTCGAAATTAAAATCCGTAAATTTTTCCT